>NW_015170300.1:37556-94371 GCF_001447785.1 Gekko japonicus | reverse complement strand
GTGAGGAACCTGAGGCACCTCACACCGTGGTGCCAGCCTGTCCGGCCTCCTCGGCGCCCTCGCCGGCCCCGGGCCCCTCGGCTCCCAGGGCCTCCGAGACCGAACCCATTGCCACCCCGGAGCTCCGACGCTCGACGCGCCCCAAGAAGCCACCCGCCTCTGCCTCCTCGGCGCCCTCGCCGGCTCCGAGCCCCTCGGCTCCCAGGGCCCCCGAGACCGAACCCATTGCCACCCCGGAGCTCCGACGCTCGACGCGCCCCAAGAAGCCACCCGCCTACCTGAAGGACTTCGTCTGTGGGTGCCTTCTGAACCAAGGGGGGAGGGGTGTAATGTATTCAGCCTGACATGCCCGGACTTGCCCGGGCTGGCCAGGCACAACTCTTCAATAGCTTCATGTCCAAAGACAATGGGTCCGTAGGATCCTAGCCGGCCCAATCAAAGGGCCAGCTTCTCAGCCGGGAGACCAATGGTCGCCCGGTTACTGTAAATAGCCTATCGGGAGTAGGGGGTGTGTTTAGGTGTACTTGGTGGCGGGTTTTCTGAACGTATATAGAACAGCCTGCGAGCTGGTCCCTTGTCTTTGTCCTGAACTAAATAAAGGTATGCTCAGCTGAAATCACTCTCCGTCTGCATACTTTTCACTCTCTCTCTCTCTCTCTCTGTATTTCCATACCTCACAGCTTGCATTCCATTTTCCTGGAAGTTGTGACCACTTCACTGCCAGACTGTGCATTCATTCACTGGGAGAAGAAAGTGGATGTCAGTCATGACCCCAAATATTCCTGTATCCCTTGGTTGGCTTCTTGTGTGTGTTGTCTTAATACTGCACTTGTGGGGCTCGGATTTTGCCCTGGATGATTTATTTTTTATGTATTGTAAATGGTTCTTGACTTGCCTCTTCCACATTACCAAGGTCATTTGTGGTACAATAAAAATGGATGACAAAGTGCTCAAGAATTGATTAGGTGTCACTGCAAATTGAACAGTGCAGATGTGAATGTGATTTAAATACTGTTTTAGCCTGAACTATGGCCATCCCTGTCTTCTGAGGTGATTCGCATTGAGCGATGACAGGAGAAAACTGGCTGTGCAAACTACACAACCACCACTAATCCTTCTGGTTCCTCTGTAAAGCTGCTGAACAAATAAGAGACCAACGTGGGCTGAAGCCTCATGCCAGATGGAAGGAGAGGAATCAACTGCATTGTGTGAGCATATCTGAACCTTTCAGATAATAACCTCAAAAGAAACAGCTCTGCATTCACTCTCAGAGGGCTTTAAATGCACTCCAAATTCATTCTAATAATGGTCCAGTTTTTCTTCAGTTACAGTGTTAACATTTACATGCAAATCACTTCACTTTCCCCCCCAAAAAAACAGAACCCCAAAACATTCGCTCTGTATACTACCAGTTCCTGAATTATGCCTTTGCCAAAAATTAGAGTGTCTAGTGAGTGCAGCTTTCTTGCCCAGTAGCTCACAATGTAGAATTTCTGCTCACAAGACTCCACAGCTTAGAGGGAACATTGGATAGGACTTGCCGTAATGGGTTTAAATTAAGGGCAAGAAGGTACCAGTTGCATATTAGGATAAACTGTTTTACAGTAAGAGTTTTGCAACAGTGGAATCAGCTGCCTAGGAAGGTGGTGAGCTCCCCATCATTGGCAGTCTTTAAGCAGCAGCTGGACAAACACTTGTCAGGGATGTTCTAGGCTGATTCTGCATCAAGCAGGGGTTGGACTAGATGGCCTTCCAAGTCGGTGATCTATGATTCAATTATACTTACACTACAGGCTGAGACTCCAGATAAAGAATGAAAGACAGACCTGTATGTCATAAGGAGCCAGGGCTCTGATATCTCTGAACCAATGTTCAGTAAAGGAGATGACAGTGTTCCCTCTAAGCTGAGTTAGTGTGAGCTAGCTCACATGTTTTTAGCCTCCAGCTCACACCTTTTTGTCTTAGCTCAGGAAGGATGGCTCCAGAGCAAATTAATTTATGCAGTAGCCAACTCACTCACAACTTTAATGCCAACAGCTCACAAAGTAGAATTTTTGCTCACAAGACTCCACAGCTTAGAGGGAGCATGGGATGGCATAACCACAATGTAGAACCACATATAGTATTATTGAAATAACATGAAGTATGCTGCCTCAAACAGTCAGCAATAATGTCTGAATCATTAAAAAGGAATTTTGTTTATATCTATATATCTAATTCCCAACATGCCCCCTCCGTGCAGATATCTAAATCCGCACATTGGGGGCAGGGAGATTTTCCTGCACATTTGGGGCAATCCCCAGATGTGCAGAAAAATCTGAAAACTTGGAAAAAATATGCAGGGGATATTTAAATCCCCCCAAAAGTAAAAGAGTGTTCCCTGCGCAGGTGCAGAGAATGCTCTGGGAACTCTGTGGTGGGCTGGCGACTGGAAGTCACTCAGGCCTCGCCACAGGAGCGGGGGGAGAAGAAATTGGCGGCAGCAGAGGAGATCGCGGGGGGGGATCGGCAGCAGCAGAGGAGGAGGAGATCGCCGGAGCTGGGGCAGAGGAGGAGGAGATCAGCAGAGGAGGAGGAGATCGGCGGAGCTGGGGGGGAGATTGGTGACAGCGGAGGAGGAGGAGATTGCCAGGGGGGAGGAGATCGGCAGCAGGAAGCCACTCGGCCCTCGCCGCCGGAACCGGGGGGGGGAAGCTTACCTGTGGCTGCTTCGTCCTCAGCCCTGAGGTCCTCCTGCTTCCGGGAGCTAGGGGGAATTCTCCCCCCCGCGAGTATTGCGGGTCCCTCTTCTTGTATATGTTTGTATGTGTGTATCTCTCCTTATACATAATTCCAATTTAGTCTGGCAACATTCCATGCGCTCCCATTAGCTGTAAAATGCCCTCCTTCAGCCATTGGCCAATCAGCGGCCACTCAAGAGTACTCGCGTGCCATTGGCCAGGTGCTGGGTTTGCTCCTCCTCCCCGCCCACTCCTTCAGCCTCTGGGCCCTCTCAGAATTTCTGGCAGACGGCTTTCTCTCTTGACGAAGACAGTTGCCTCCTGTATGACTTTTTCCCTCAGTAGCTGTTGGTAGGTGTAACAAAATGGCAGTTATCTATATGTGTGAGATGGCTGCCATCTGTGTTTTTAAGATGTTCACCCAGAAGGCTTAATTGAGCTGTAGTTCCAGAGAGGGGCCTTCCTCATCTGCTGGCCTACACTTCCCAGCTGCACCAAAAAGTGCAGGAAAAGAGGGACTTGGGGCGGGGCAGCATCAATATAGACTCCAGCTAGGCCACAAGCCAGAGATGTGGAGGAACCCTGGGAGGCAACAGAAATTCAGCCACTCCACAGTCAGCTGGACTGGGGAATGAATGGAAGTTTCCCTGCTCTCTTTGACAAGAGAGAGAGAGGCTGAAGTAGACCCAGTCCAAGGAGAGATTCTGTCCTGAGCCCACAGACTCCAGAGCTAGAGTGTTGTGTTGTGGAGGGAAATAGGGAAAAACCCTATTGATTTATGCCCTTACTCCTACAGTTGTGCCTTATTTATTTAGTGTGTGTGTGCTCTGACCACATAGTCTTCCCTGCTCTGCACAGTACCAAAAGGAGGGGGTAGCCCAGGGAAGCAAGGAAAGGCCAGACCCTTGGGTTGCCAACTTTCCAGGGAGCCCCCAAAGATTGGGGATTCCATCTCCAAATACGGAGATTCAGCCAGAGGGGTCTCACCGTCCCTCTAAAAAGGCAGTGAGGATTCAGTGAGTTGTGTCAGCGAATTGCGCACGGGATGAGGGTGGGAGGCAAACAGCTGAGAGGTAAACTGGAGCCTGTTTCGCCACGGTAGGCAACCAAGCTTGGTTCAGACAAAGGAAGGAAACCCTTTGCAGGCCTTTGTGAGGAACTCATTGGGGCCAGTCCTGAGTCTAGGGTTGCCCGCTCCAGGTAGGGAGATTCCTGGAGATTTTCTGGAAGAGTCTCTGGAAGCCAAGATTTGGGGAGGGGAGAGGCCTCAGCTGACCAGAATGCAATACAGCCCAACTTCCAAAACATTATTTTCTCCGGGGGGGGGGGATCTGTTGTCTGGAGTTCAGTTGTGATTCCTGGTGATCTTCAGGGTCCACCTGGAGGTTGGCTGCCCAACCTTAACAGTCAGTGCTTTAGAGCAGGGTCTGCTAGATCCAGGTTCTTGCTGTAGAAGCTGAGTGGGTGATTTTGGACCAGTCACAGACTTTCAGCTTAACCTACCTCACAGGGTTGTTGTGCAAGTCAAAAGGGGGCGAGGAGACTGATGTAAGCTGCTTTGGTCCCCATTGCAGAGAGAGACTACTTTTCCTCCTGGGAAACCATTGTTGCCAATCTGTAGGGGAGGGCTGGAGATCACTCAGAATTACAACTACTCTCCAGATGGCAGAGATCAGTTCCCCTAGAGAAAATGGTGGACTCTGTGTCAATCAGGGCTTCAGAACACAGAAAATGGTGGACTCTGGCAGTCAGGGCTTCAGAACACGGGAGAGGCTGCAGGTGTCTGTGTGCGGAGGAAATTGAAAGTTGAAGAGAGGGGGAAATAAAGGTTGGTTGATGATGGGCTGGGAAGGAGATAGGATTGCCAACTCCAGGTGGGAAATTCCTGGAGATTTGAGGGATGGAACCTGGAGAGGGTGAGGTTTGAGGAGGGGATGGGACCTCAGACTGGTACAATGTCATATCCATCCTCCCAACCAGCCATTCCCTTCTGGGGAACCACTGTTCCCAATCTCAGGAGAGTGGTGGAAATCACTCAGAATTACAACTGATCTCCAGGAGGGAGGGGGGAGGAGATGCAAGGCTGAAATCAGAGGGGCAGATAATGGCAGGTTGATGCTTGGCTGGGAAGGAGATAGGGTTGCCAACTCCAGGTTGGGAGATTCATGGAGATTTGAGAGGTGGAGCCTAGAGAGGGTGAGGTTTGAGGAGGGGTGGGACCTCAGACAGGTACAATGCCATAGACTCCACCCTCCAGACCAGCCATTTCCTCCTGGGTAACAATTGTTGCCAATCTCCAGGTGAGGGCTGGAGATCACTCAAAATTACAACTGCTCTTAAGGTAGCAGAGATCAGTTTCTCCGGAAAAAATGGTGGACTCTGTGTCATTATACCTTGCTGAGGTCACCACAGCACATTGATGCTGAGTGCCCAAGGCCTTGGCACTCTCTCAGAGCCTCTTTCTAGAGCTCGTTGTATTTATTTCCACAACGAACCTTATTCCTAGTTTTTTATAAAACAAAGTGCATTATGTCATGGTCTCATTTGGGGTGTTTTTGACAACTCTGTTCTTTTACTCTGGGCCAGTGTTCTAGACTGCCATAGTGCACGTCAGGATTTGGTGTGGGCAGGACCCAGGAGAGAGGAAGCTGTTGTCAGTACAACTCCACACAGAGAAAGAAACTGACTTATTGAACGGTGTTCTTGTTTGAAACTATTTGTTGTTGTTCAGTCGCAAAGTTGAGTCTGACTCTTCGTGACCCCATGGACCAGATCACACCAGGCCCTCCTGTCTTCCAAAACTATGCTGCCACCTTATTTTGAAGCCTGCCGTTAAGGACACAACATCAGTGACCTGCATAAGGCTCCCATGTGTGGCTGCTTATTGGTCTTTCAGTAGGCAAACTGGAGCCTGGGGAAATGCTAGAGAACAGGATCTTTATACCATTTCTGCTTTCCACTTCCTCATAGGGATCTAGGCAATCTGATGTCAGCAGAAGACCCAAACAGGTGAGGCTGACAGGGAAGCAAATGGGGAATAAGCCTAACATTCCAAGGCATAATTTCCCCACATCGCTTTCCTGCTTTTCCTCCCACTTGCTCTTTTAACATTGTACAGCAGTCAAACCATGTTCTTTGCTGCTCCCTAAAAATAAAACTATCACTGTTCCATTAAATGTACTTTTTCTCCATCCTCCTGATGTCATTCAGGCTCAGGTAATCCCAAAAGACCCCTGGCTCACAGGAATATCTCCTCTACCGGGAACCGCCTGTGCAGTACTATGGAAGTTACTTTTGGTCTCAGGGATCATCTGAGAACAGCAAAACTACAATAGAACTGATGCAACGATTAACTGCTCTGTTTGCCAAGCACATTGTACCACAAAAGCATCCCCACTTTGTTTTTATTCTGACTATAAACAACGGACAAGCCACCTGCTCCAGCATTAGCCACAATTCTCAATGGGGAAAACAGAGACATATGAAGCAACTGACTGATGAGGCATGAGGTGAGGTCTGACCCTACCCAGTCAAGTGTGTTTTGAGACAGTTGGCTTTGAGTGGAGTCCATACCAACCCCATAGCCAGGAATGTTTTAGGAGGGGGTGTCGGGGGGCTCCGTGGACCACTAATTAAATTAAATTAACTTGAATTAGCTAAACGGCAATGCCCCTGACCCCAATCCCCCACCCCACTCCAATTGCCAGCTCTTCCTGCTTCTTGGCGAGCCAGGTATTGATTCCTCCTTCTGCAGGAAGAGCAAAGCAAAACACCTAATTTTCAAAAAAGTACACCGAATCCTCCCCTCCAGCAACCAAAGATGAAGCACCGAATGACAACAGGGGCCAAAGTGAAGATGATGGGTGAGTTGGAAAGGGGTGAGGCAGCACCAGTGCTGGCTGGGAACTGGATGAATAAGGGCGGTAATCTGATAAAGGGGCACACAGGGCCGGGGTACCACGGTGGCAGGACCTGTTAGGACATCTTCAGACCTGGGGGCGGAGCTCCTTCTCCTACTCCCTGGGCAGCACTGGCTATGGGGGGCGCTGCAGATGCAAAAGGGGGTATCACCCCATGTGTCCCACCACTGGCTACAGCCCTGCTCCATACCAGTCAATCGTGTCCCAAGTAGCCATCTGCTGGTCTCCCATTTTTCCCCTGTTATACTCTCAAATTTTTCAGGCATATATTTGTTGCAATTTTTTCATATTGTGCAATTTCTATAGTAGAGATGCCAGCCTCCAGTTTGGACTTGGGGATTCCCTGGAATTACACCTCATCATCAGACTACAGAGACCAGTTCCCCTGGAGAAAATGGATGCTTTGGATTGTGGACTCAGCTGTGAAGCAACAGCTGCTGTAGTCATCCTCCAATAATCTCTATGCATTTTATTTGAAAAGTTCAAATATTATCCAGAGTTCCAAGATAAAAAGAGATTGAAATTACCATATTTAAAGTATCCTTCAAGATATTTAAACAGACACCACTCAGTAAACCAAGCTGTGATAAAAATCTTGCTGTGATTCAAGAGGAAACTCATTTGCCGAAGCACTTGGGCCAGAATTATAGTAAAGATAAGAAGCTTCATTTTCCACATTTAATTTGAATCTCACTTAACACTTATTTACTCAAAAACACTGTTTGATATCTCAGACCTCACTAAATCATTGTGTCTTCCAACTAAGTATTTTGCCCATGAAGACAACTATCGACTCATTTGATTTAATGTTGTTAAATGGAAGCAATTCTTTTTTATTTCTGAATTACAAAGAAATGTGCAGCTTTACTGTATTTTACCAGTGGAGACATACAAAAAGAAAACTATGAAAGCACAAGTCACTTCAGTTCTTATGTTTAACAGCCTAATATAATAGCTGCTATTTATCTCTTCTTCAAGTACACAGACAGATAATTATTTGCAAGAAAGAAAGTTAAATGCAGATGAAGGACAATGTTTGTCTGTAGTAACAAAAAAGATACAGTTGAAACAGTGTGGGTCGTTATGCCATGACCTTTCCTAAGGATGGACTTCTACCTCATGTGTCTTTTGAGAGTTATGCCAATTTATTGTGTGTGGGGTGTCACTCAATATATCTACTTTAAAAGTCCTAAATTACCCCAGTTTATGTCCTGAGAGTGTGTATTCTGTCACAAATTTATCTCCAGGTTAAGATCAGTTTACAAAGCTCTGTCAAATGTTTTGGTCCTTCTTTACAATGTGTGTGTGAGTACTAAGTGCCCTCAAGTCACTTCTGACTTAGGAGACCTTATGAATTAATGTCCTCCTAAATGTCCTATTGTTAACAGCTTTACTCAGGTATTCCCTTCATTGTATGTTTTCTGCTGCAATTCAAAAACACGGTCTCACAAGACAGGGCAGATTACAGACTGAGCATTGTTTAAAATGAACTACTTTGATTTTCATTTTATGTTTTGTGTTATATGGGATACATTTTGTATTAGTTTTATTCTTGTTTGGTATACTACATTGAGCACTTCATTGTAGAAATGTGGTTCAGCGTCTAAAAATAAAAACAAAATTGTCAGCTACTTCTGTAGTTAGTTTTCAGTTCAAAACCTTGCCATTGAAGCAATGCAAGTGTAAATGTTCCAAAACTGAATAGTTAAATTCGAAGACTGGAGCCATGGACAAACAAGACAGATCTTTCTACAAACCTGAGACAAGTTTAATACCACCAAATGATAAAAGCAGTGCTTGTGGCTTAAAAAAAAATGAAACAAAAACAAATCGCTTCAGTGGCCATTGTTAGATAACCACAATAATATTGTCATTTGAAGCTCTGGTTTGGGTCCGTAAAAGGCAGGGGAGGGGACAGGGCATTTCCAGGTCTGTTTTGGTCTTTGGGGAAGGACTTATCAGGGCCAGAGCCAGGACCAGCAGCAACCACTGAGTGACTTGCTGCTGTTTGACTTGCATGACTCATCCAGGCCCAGTCATTTGCTACTGTTTAAGAGCAACCACCCCACAAAAGTCAAGGTAATGTAGTGGTTAAAGTTTCACATATGGATCTGGGAGATCCAGATTCAAATCTCCATTCTGTCATGGAAGCTCACTAGGTTGTCTTGGGCCAGTTACACATTCTCAGCTGAACCTACCTCACAGGGTTGTTGTGAGAATGAAGTGGGAGGAAAGGGGAATGCTATAAATCACTTTGGGTCCCCACTGTGGGGTATAAATGAAATAAATAACAAATATTGATGACGATGGGGCAGATAAAAGGTTGTTTGGTGGGTGGGTGAGGAGGAGAAAAGGAAGCCTGGAAAGGTAAGGAAATGGGGGGTTACCAGGAGGATGAAAAGAGGGAATAGTGCAGGCAGGAGGGTATAAAGTGAGGTGTCCAGTGTAATTCTTTGTGGGTTCCCCACCATGAAATTGGGCCTGGCACAGAGGTTTTCCAGGGAGCTGAAGACAGAGGACAGATAAAGGTGTTGGGCAGGAAGGAAAAAAGGAAAAGGGTAGGGCTATAAGGGGTTTTCAGGTAAGTGAAAGAGAAAACAGTGGAGGAAGAGGGGAAATTGATGCCCCCTGCAAATCCTTGAGGACCCTTCACATATACAACTATGAGCAGTCTGACAGCTCCATATAGACAGCAGTAAAAGGCAGAAAATATAAAAAGTAACCCTTGATTTAAGAAAAAGTTACATCGTCTGTAATTTGGAAGTGCTACTATAGCCAAAGAGGAGCTGCGGTGGCTCAAGTGGTTAAGACTAAACTGCAGGCTGTGGAAGGTCGGTAGTTCAGCAGTTCGAGACCGAGCTGCCGCATGATGGAGTGAGCTCCCGTCTCTAGTTCCAGCTCCTGCCAACCTAGCAGTTCGAAAGTGAGAAATTGCAAGTAGATAAATAGGTACCACTTAGGTGGGAAGGTAACAGCATTCCGTGCGCCTTGGTGTTTAGTCATGCCGGCCACATGACCACGGAAATGTCTTCGGACAGCACTGGCTCTTCGGCTTTGAAACGGAGATGAGCACCGCAACCCTAGAGTCTCTAGTTCCAGCTCCTGCCAACCTTGCAGTTCGAAAGCGAGAAATTGCAAGTAGATAAATAGGTACCACTTCAGTGGGAAGGTAACAGCGTTCCGTGCGCCTTGGTGTTTAGTCATGCCGGCAACATGACCACGGAAATGTCTTCAGACAGCACTACTCTTCGGCTTTGAAACGGAGATGAGCACCGCAACCCTAGAGTCGGACTCGACTGGCTTTCGAGAAAGGGAACCTTTACCTTTAATATAGCCAAAAGGAAGAAAACTATTTTTCCCCACATTCATATCTTCCTAACATCCCCCAAACAGCATATACAAGTGTTTCCTTTTATCCACCAACCCGCTGTGAGAAGGGGCATGCTGAAAGTCACTACTCCAAATAAGGCAATGTGCTGGTGAGGCTAGGGTGTCATGCTGGTGTGGCAGGCAGTTAAGCGAGCAGACATTTATTGTATAAAACCAAATGGCATTACGGGTAGGACCCACAGAGGGACGTACACAATTATAGCAAAAGCAAGAATATGAGGTGGCAGACAGGTATGTCAGCATCACTGACAGCACAAGGGTGCTATTAAAGAGCACCCAATGGGCTTCATGGCTAAACAGAGATACACATATAAGTTTCCTACAAGACATAGCACTCTACTCACTGTGTAACATTGGCTGTCCATCCGTACAATGTCTTATTCGGTAATGTTTCTTTAGATTGATTGGCACAGGTTGCCTACTTTCATTTTATACTCCATGAAATAGACGTCTCTTGCCTTTTAATGTTCATGCCACAATAAATGTGTTCGTCTTTAAGATGCCTCAGGATTCCACAAAATTCAAAATTTCTGACACAAGACAGGCTCTTAAAAGCATAGAATCAAAGGACTTCATGTGCAGAGTTCCCCCCCCCCCCCCCCCCCCTTTCTTCCATCATTGTTCTACAAAGTGCTGATGGGCAAAATTGCCAGTGGTTATCTGCCTTTGAAAAGAAGTACAGGAAATAATCAACCCTCAGATCTTTCATATATAAAATAATATTTATTGTAAAACCTGTGGAGGATCACAGCAAATAATATATAAGTAAAAAGTCAATAGGTCTTGAGATGTTAGGAACTTTTAAAGTAATCAATATTCTTCTGTCACATCAGCTCACAAGAAGATGTAAGGTGGCATTTACTATCTTTTTATTATACTCATAATCAGTCTTTGATCACTCCAGTTTGAATCAATAACAACCAACTCCTAGCTCATGTTACAAATCTGTACCGGGTCTGAAAGAATTGTGTGGGCCCTGGTTGTACGTCATTACTTAATTTACTTTTTTTTTTTTTAATAAATTTTATTAACATTCCTCCTTCTTTCCTTCTTTTTCTTTATTTATTTCTTTTCCTCCTTTTTTCCTTCTTTCTTTCCCTCCTCCTTTCCTCCTCTCCTTCTCTCCTTCCTTCTTTCCATTTCTGTCTCTCCCTCTCTCTGCACAGATCTGTGTGAGGGCAGATCTGTGCATCTCCCTCTCCAGCTAGCAATCCAAAACAGTCCAGTGGCACCTTTAAGACCATGTTTTATGCAGGTACAAGTTCTCCCTCCTCTGCGAGGACAGATCTGCATGTCCCGTCCCCTAGCTAGCAATCCAAAACCGTCCAGTGGAGCCTGAGTGGTGGGTGTTGCCTTCTGACACACTTCCGGTGATGTCAGGGGGTATGGCATATGCAAATAAGTTGTGCTAATGAGTTATGCTAATGAGCTCCTGCACCTCTTTTTCTCTGTGTCCTCTCTCATTTGCTCATGACCAGTGTACATTATTGCCCTTTCTACAACTGCTAGTGCTGCATCACTAATAAACTAAGCCAGAGAGGATTGGTGAGTTACTTGGGAAAGGTGCCACACTGGGACTTGGCAAACAATGCTGCCTCTTATTTCACTATTCTGCAGGATCAAATGGTTCACCACAAAGATCACCAGTGTGCTGACTATGAAGTTTCTAGCTGTTTCTCATAAAACCACCTGCCCTAGACTCTGGGATCCCACTGCTGCGCAATGGACAAATGAGAACAAAATAAGGGGGGAAATCAGCAACATCACTTCTGGTCTCATACCCAGAAGTGACATAATGGCATCATGCAGTATTCTAGGAATTCCTAGACTCTTACGCGACTCTGTGATGTCACTTCTGGCCACAAAACCAGAAGTGATGCTATGGCATTGTGTGACACCAATTTTCATAGTCCCCACCTCCCTAACATGGGCCAACCTGAACCCAATATTTGTGAGCAACCTCCACAGCTGAAGGTTTCAGGGCAGCTTCCCCATCCTGGGTGGCTGTTGACCACCTCTTCTTAGGCAACCAGCTCATGAGAACTGAAGGATATCCATTAGCAAGTGTATCAGGAACTATCACCTGTCTATATTTCCACTCCTTGCCCCTAAAATACCAACCCTGCCTAAAGACTGCCTACCCCAGTGTGTGTGAGCCATATCACCTTTCCCTTTGACATCAATCTATCCAAGATAATGTTCACAGCTGTTTCTGCTCTGATAAGAGAGCAGCAAAAGTATGAAGGCTCTGAAACCCCTATTTGCCAAGAGAAGCTAGGATTCAAAGATCATCTGCAAACCGAATTGTGGTCTCACAAATTAACCCGTTAGAATAAATAATGATTCCTTGTTGTTTTTGAACCAAACCAGTGAGTACCAAGTATTACACGGCATAGTTCCACAGTTGTAAGAAGGCCTCTAGCATTTTTAGGGGTTTTCTTTTCTAAACACATACATGGTCAGTCTCGCTTCATCTGAGAAGATCACAGCCTGCAGCACTATCACTTCAGGTTAACTGATCATTTTATCAAAAGCTTGTATATCTGTTAGGGTTGCCAACCCCCCCGGCTTGCCAGGGGTCCCCCGTTTTTTGGGGGGTTCTACCCGCCGCCAGCCAGATGGCCGGCGGGGGAAGCCCCCCCCCCAACACCCACAGCCACCCATCTCTATCCCTTTAAGTGTGTGGAACCCGTGTTTCCTCCCAAGCCTGATTTCCACAAGCTTGCAGGGAAATGCCAGCTTTGTGCTCTTAAAAGGGAAACGCGGCTGCTCTTAAAGGGAAAACGCCAGCTCCTTTAAGTGCAGGGATGGCTGTTTCTGGAGATCTGGCGCATGGGCGGGCCCAAAGTCCCCCGCTGGGGGTGGAAGATTTTATTTATTTATTTAATTAATTAATTTATACCCCGCCCTCCCCCGTAGGGCTCAGGGCGGCTTACATGTCAAGGAATCTTGCAGTAATAAAACATCCAATACATTTGATAGCATTTAAAACATTATTATACAATTTAAAAACCTATCTCGGTACAACAAAGTGCTCAATAAAGTGCTCAAAGTCCTCAGTTCCTGAACCTCAGAGAGATGGCAGCCACATTCATACATTCCCGGTAGGCATTCAGGCTTCAATGTTAGATGTTAAATTCAGATGTTCCTTCTTCTTAAGCCTTTCTTGGGCCTTCCCCCCCCCCCCAATGATGGTAATATAACAGGGACTTTGCAACCCTAATATCTGTACAGAGTCCAATGTTTTGCAGACTAACAAAGCAGTGAATGTCAGTTCAAGGAGACAATATTATAAAATAGATGGTTAAATCTCTCACCTGACAGTTTTCTATCTAATATAGTCATCTGAAGAACCATCTAATCTCCTCTGAGGAATGTGCATGCTGAAGGAGGAAAAGTAACTACTTAGTATTTTAAAAACTTCATTTTCAGAAGGAGTAATATCCTGAGATTCTGAGATGAACTGTAAAAGACTGTGCACTACAGTGTAGTGGCTAAAAGTATGAGATGGGAAATCCCTGGTTCAAATTTTGTGTAAACGATAAACTGACTGGGCAAGTTATTATACATTCAGGCTAGGTTTGTCAGGTCCCCCCTGGCCACTGGCGGGAGATGGAGAGGTAAGGCTTGCTAGATCCAGGTGGGGAAGCTCCTGGAGATTTGAGGAGGGAGCCTGAGGAGGCCAGGGACCTCAGTAGGGTACAATGCCATTGAGTCCACCCTTCAAAGCATCCATTTTCTGCAGAAGAACCAATCTCTGTAGTCTACAGATGAGCTGTAATTCCAGGGAATCCCCAAATTCCACCTGGGGGCTAGCATCCCTAATTCAGCCTTAACTGACCCCCCCCCCCATCTTCCATTTGAATTACAGGAATAATAATAGCAACCTGATTTACATGGCTGTTGTGGAGATTACTGAGATAATATATGCGAAGCATTTTGAACAACCACAAAAGTATAATTATTAAGCAGTATTATACCAAAATTTATGACAACCAGGGGTCATTTCCTGCAGGAGCGCACAGGAGCGGAGCTCCAGCAGTAAAGTGTTCAGGGGGCGGGCACATGCAACAAGCCCCACCCCCTGCTCCCAGCAGCCCTCAGTCAAAGCAAGAAGCAGCCAGGTAAGTTGCAGAGCCCCCCCCCCGGGCCCCTGGTCCAAAACAGTCCAGTGACACCTTTAAGACCAAGTTTTATTCAGGTACAAGTTCTCCCTCCTCTGCGAGGACAGATCTGTACGTCCCCCCTCCCCGATAGCTAGCAATCCAAAACAGTACAGTGGAACCTGAGCAGTGGGTGTTGCCTTCTGAAACACTTCCGGTGATGTCAGGGGGTGCGGCATATGCAAATAGGTTATGCTAATGATGTATGCTAATGAGCTCCTGCACCTCTTTTTCTACGAAATGACCCCTGATGACAACCAACTCCTAGCTCATGTTACAAATCTGTACTGGGTCTGAAAGAATTGTGTGGGCCTGGTTGTACGTCACTACTTAATGTACTTTGCTTTTGCAGCCCAGTAATATTTGGGGTCCCCCTCATGGATCACTGCCTTGTCGTGGCGAGGGGGCTTGAGCAGTTCAATGAAGCTGTGGGCTATGCCGTGAAGGGCCACCCAAGACGGACAGGCCACAGCAGAGAACTCAGACCAAGAGTGATCCCCCTGGAGAAGGAAATGGCAACCCACTCCAGTACTTTTGCCAAGAAAACCCCATGGAAAGTACCAAAAGGCTAAAAGATATGACGCCGGAAGATGAGCCCCTCAGGTCGGAAGGTGTCCAATATGCTACTGAGGAAGAGCAGAGGGCAAGTACAAGTAACCCCAGAAAGAGTGAAGCGGCTGGGCCAAAGCCGAAAGGACCCTCAGTTGTGGATGTGTCTGATGGTGAAAGGAAAGTCCAATGCTGCAAAGAACAATACTACATAGGAACCTGGAATGTAAGATCTATGAATCAAGGTAAGCTTGACGTGGTCAAAAATGAGATGGCAAGACTGAACATCGATATCCTAGGAATCAGTGAACTAAAGTGGACAGGAATGGGCGAATTTAACTCAGAAGACCATTATATCTACTACTGTGGCCAGGAATCTCGTAGAAAAAATGGTGTGGCCTTTATAGTCAACAAGAGAGTGCAAAAGTCAGTACTGGGATACAATCTCAAAAATGACAGAATGATTTCTGTCCGATTCCAAGGCAAACCATTCAACATCACAGTAATCCAAGTCTATGCCCCAACCACTGATGCAGAAGAGGCTGAAGTGGACCGGTTCTATGAAGACCTACAACACCTCCTAGAACTAACACCAAAAAATGATGTCCTCATCATCATAGGGGACTGGAATGCTAAAGTAGGAAGTCAAAAGGTAACTGGAATAACAGACAAGTTTGGCCTTGGAAAGCAAAATGAAGCAGGGCAAAGGTTAACAGAGTTTTGTCAAGAGAACACACTGGTCATAGCGAACACCCTTTTCCAACAACCTAAGAGGCGACTCTACACATGGACATCACCAGATGGGCAACACCGAAATCAGATTGACTATATAATTTGCAGTCAAAGATGGAGAAGCTCTATCCAGTCAGTAAAAACAAGACCTGGAGCTGACTGTGGTTCAGATCATGAGCTACTCATTGCAAAATTCAGACTTAAACTGAAGAAAATTGGGAAAACCACGAGGCCATTCAGGTTTGACCTAGATCGCATCCCTGATGAATATACAGTAGAGGTGAAGAATAGATTCAAGGGTCTGGATTTGATAGATAGAGTGCCTGAAGAACTATGGACAGAGGTTCGTGACATCGTACAGGAGGCAGCAATCACCACCATACCAAAGAAAAAGAAATGCAAGAAAGCAAAATGGCTTTCTGATGAGGCTTTACAAATAGCAGAGGAAAGAAGGAAAGCGAAAGGCAAAGGCGAAAAGGAAAGATTTACCCAACTGAACGCAGATTTCCAGAGAACAGCAAGGAGAGATAAGGAGGCCTTCCTGAATGAACAGTGCAAAGTAATAGAAGAAAACAATAGAATGGGAAGGACTAGAGATCTCTTCAAGAAAATTGGAGAAATCAAGGGAGCGTTCCATGCAAAGCTGGCCATGATAAAGGACAAAAACGGTAGGGACCTAACAGAAGCAGAAGAGATTAGGAAAAGATGGCAAGAATACACAGAAGAACTATACAAGAAAGACCTCAATGTCCTTGACAAACACGACGGTATAATCACTGACCTTGAGCCAGACATCCTGGAATGTGAAGTTAAATGGGCCTTAGAAAGCATTACTAACAACAAAGCTAGTGGAGGTGATGGTATTCCAGCTGAGCTATTCAAAGTCTTAGAAGATGATGCTGTTAAAGTTCTGCACTCCATTTGCCAGCAAATTTGGAAAACGCAACAGTGGCCACAGGATTGGAAAAGATCAGTATACATTCCAATCCCAAAGAAGGGCAATGCCAAGGAATGTTCAAACTATCGCACAATTGCACTCATATCACACGCTAGCAAGGTCATGCTCAAGATCCTACAAGCTAGGCTTCAACAGTACGTGGATAGAGAACTACCAGAAGTACAAGCTGGGTTTCGAAGAGGTAGAGGAACGAGAGATCATATTGCCAACATTCGCTGGATTATGGAGAAAGCAAGAGAGTACCAGAAAAATATCTACTTCTGCTTCATTGACTATGCTAAAGCCTTTGACTGTGTGGATCACAACAAACTATGGCAGGTCCTTAAAGAGATGGGAGTACCAGACCACCTCACATGTCTCTTGAGAAACCTGTATAAGGGCCAAGAAGCGACAGTTAGAACCGGATACGGAACAACTGATTGGTTCAGCATAGGAAAAGGAGTACGACAAGGATGTATACTGTCACCTTGCTTATTTAATATATATGCAGAGTACATCATGCGAAATGCTGGCCTGGATGAATCACAAGCGGGAATTAAGATTGCTGGGGAAAAGATCAACAACCTCAGATATGCAGATGATACCACTCTAATGGCTGAAAGTGAAGAGGATCTAAAGAGCCTCTTGCTCAGAGTAAAAGAGGAGAGCGCAAAAGTGGGCTTGAAGCTCAACATCAAAAAAACTAAGATCATGGCATCCGGCCCCATCACTCCTTGGCAAATAGAAGGGGAAGTCATGGAAGTAGTGACAGACTTCACGTTCCTGGGATCCCAGATCACCGCAGACTGTGACAGCAGCCATGAAATTAAAAGACGCCTGCTCCTTGGGAGGAAAGCAATGGCGAACCTAAACAGCATGATAAAAAGTAGAGACATCACCCTGCCAACAAAAGTCCGCATGGTCAAAGCAATGGTATTCCCAGTTGTCATGTATGGCTGCGAGAGTTGGACTATAAGGAAGGCCGAGCGCCGAAGAATAGATTCTTTTGAACTATGGTGCTGGAGGAGACTCTTGAGAGTCCCTTGGACTGCAAAAAGATCAAATCAGTCAATCCTAAAAGAAATCAACCCTGACTGTTCCCTGGAAGGCCAGATAATGAAACTGAAGCTCAAATACTTTGGCCACCAAATGAGAAGGGAGCACTCACTGGAGAAGACCCTGATGCTGGGAAAGATTGAAGGTCAAAGAAGACGGGGACGGCAAAGGATGAGATGGATAGACAGTGTCATCGATGCAACGAACATGAAATTGAGCCAACTTCAGAGGACGGCGGAAGACAGGAGGGCCTGGCGGGAGATGATCCATGGGGTCGCGAAGAGTCGGACTCGACTGTGCGACTGAACAACAACAACAATATTTGGGGTGTGCTTGCAACTGACTGCTTCTATGCCCGGTGCCTCCACAAGCATTTCTGATGAATGAACTGAAAGCAGATTAGGTTACCTCAAGCACAGAGTGTGGATGAATTTGTCCTGCTCTCAGCTTTGTTCTTTCTCTTCAAATGTACTCAGCAGTTTGGAATAATGTGACCCATGGGAATGTATTACAATAATTTCCTTTACTGACTCTGTAGAATAGTTTTGTTGATCTTTTTTGCAATTAGTTAAATTATAAACATGCCTATCACCTAATCTAGCCACAAAGAAAAGCATTGGCAAATTTGGGAGCTTTGTTACACATTTCTAAATTAGACAGTAAATCTTCAGGGATACCTTCTGTCTCATAATACAATCTGTTATAGTTAGGTCTGTTTACTGCTGTAATTTGTTTGGTGTTTGTATACATACACATGCAAAAACTATAGTTGCTAATTATGAACAAGACATGTTTTTTAAGCAGTAATCACTGATTTATTACTAAATGGGAAATAGATGTTGAATGAACATCTCATCTCCATATATGAAGGGTCAGACTACATATTACACTATTTTCTGTGCTGTGTAGGGGGTTCTCCCTACTAGTCCATCATATGGCATGCTGCTGGGAACTAATTTCCTCAGTGTGCACAGCCCTGATTCAGCTCAGGGCCACAGAACCCTAACCCTTTGAACTGCACTTACATCGGGTTCACCCTCTTCTATAAAGAGCTGTCTAAAGGCCCAACGTCTGAGGTTCCCAATACAACACCCATGGGAAACACAGCTCATAACAACAACTTTCCTGGTGCCCATCAAGTGTTTTTAGAAAGTGGGTGGAGCCATGTGAGGTTCTTGCCCAGCAGAGCTTCCAGTTGGTCACTTGAGTTCTGTCTATGCAGAATAAAATAATATTGATTTAGTTGTAGCTGCCACTACAGTGTTGGTTTTATTTTATCTCACTCCTCTTTCTATTCTTTTTTTTAATTAACTCTCCTAAAGAGGAGAGAATTTATTGCTTTTAATATCAGAAAGGGGGAGGGTATATAGCTGGGCTAAGAAAAGTTTGAGTGATGCTCTATTAGTATGTTAATCTTTTATTAGTATCGAACAAATCTTTTGGCTTTTTCTGTGAGTTGTCAATAGTCTTTCATCTTAACCTGTGAAAAACAAATATAAGTGTTAATGTATTAGTAGTGTCCCTTTGGTTTATTGTTAATAAAGTCTTTTCATGCGCTTTCCGAACCAGTCTTCAAGTTCTGGGCTGCCTTCCTTTTATGTCTCTCAGGTTATAGGATGGACCTTTCCCTTCTCCTTCATCTTCCGGAGTCTTGTCCCCCGTCTCCGAGCCGCTGTCTCCTTCACTGTCCATTTCTTCCCATCTGGTGAGTGCTGCCTTCTCTGAGCTGGCGTGTCTCTTCAAAAAGTCTTGAGCTTTGAAAATGGAGTCAATCTTCTCCCTTTTATCTTTAAATTTGAAGATAAGTCCTTCTGGAATCAACCATCGATAACTAATTTGGTGGTTTTGCAAGAACAAGGTCAGCCCTTTGTAAGCCTTCCTCTTCATTCGAATTTCAAATGGAACATCCTTCAAAATTCTTATTGTCTGTTCTCCAATTTTCATAGGCATTGATCCAATCTTCATGGGCATTGAAGATTACACTCTCAGTATTTGATCCTGAACTTTCTGCTTTGTAAACTTGACTACCACTTCTGCCAGCAGATTATTCATCTTTGTAAAGTTGGAATAGGCTCTGTAGACCAGATCCATTTCCTCGCTTATTTTTTCCGCTTCTCTGCCGGTGAGTGATGCCAAAGCTTCCGCTAAAATACTTCGGAGATCTTCTTTTTCCATTTCTTTTATGCCTTGAAATCAGAGAGTCAAGTTTGATTTTTCCATTTGAAGCATCAATAACTTTTTATCTTGCATTTCTTGATGTTTTCCCATTTTCTCCACCTTCTTCTTGACCTTTTGAGTATCTTCTGCTGAGACCAGGCATTTTTGCGCGATTTCCTCTATTTTCTTAGCTGTATCATTCAGCTGGATGTGCTGGTTACTGAGAACACTTTCCATGCTTGTCAATGTCTGAATTATTTTTTTGCATTTGCTCCAACAGAGGGCGCAGAAGCTCGCTCTCCTGTTGAGTGACAGCCGGCTCCAAGGGGCGGGAGCCAGCACCGGAAGTTCCTCCCAGCTTCTTTACCGGCTTCTCCTAAAACCTTTTCTGCCCTGACATCTTTGTTTTATTGTTTACTTTTTTAAAGTTCGTGCCCCGCAGCTAACAAATGAGTCTATCCGTCTTTCTTTCAACAATTCGCCAAAAGGTAACACCACTCTTTTGAAATTTCACTCCCCCCCCTCTTCTTTCTGTTAAATCAGTCTCTGTTTAATCGGGGGTGGGGGGCTCTCCCCCTCCTCCCTTGCACTTTTTCATTAGGGGGGGCTGCGCTTCACTCTTTTTCCCGTTCCCGATCGACAACTCACAGTTTTGGCCAAATATCTTCCATTCAAGCGCTTTTCCGCTTCATCACTCGGTGACGTCCGGCGGCTCTGCTAGTCCCCGTGTGGGGCACTGCTGCAGCAAGAGCCATTGGGGCATGGGGCAAGCCTCAATTTCCAACCTTTGGGCCGGGAAAGAGGCACATCCCCTGTGCGCCCCAGACCGGAACCTCTGTCTGAGGCTCCTTAGGGTCTCCGCTTGTGCGGATTCCCCCTCTTAGCCGCGCGTGGGCGAATCGCCTCCGGGAGCTCCCCGAAGTTGCGACCGCCATTCACAGAGTCCAAACCGGAAGCCAATCTCACTCCTCTTTCTAGTGTATTTTTTAAATTACCTCCTTCCCCCCCTTCACCTGGACTTCCTTTGTGGGGCTCCGCCTCCTGTAGCAGCCAGTTTGTCATTGGCCCCATCTCCTGTTGCAGCTGTTATGTAGTTGTGCCCACCACCCCTTTGTTAGAATTCCAAAGGTGTCTACATGCTTTAAAAGTAGGGTTGCCAAACCCCCTGGTTTGCCAGGGGTCCCCCTTTTTGGGGCGGTTCTACCCGCTGCCAGCTAGATGGCCGGCGGGGGAAGCCCCGCCCCCAACACCCACAGCCACCCCTCTCCCTTCTCTCTTGAGAGAGAGAAGTGGCTGCCTTTAAGTTCATGGAACCCGTGTTTCCTCCCAAGCCCGATCTCCGCTTGAGATCAGGCTTGCTGTGAAATGCCAGCTCTGTGCACTTAAAAGGGAAACGACGGCTCTTTGCTCTTAAAGGGGAAACGCCAGCACCGTGGACTTAAAAGGGAAACGCCAGCTCCTTTAAGTGCAGGAAACTGGCGTTTCTGGAGATCGGGCACACGGGCGGGTGGAGGGGGAGTGGACATCCCCAATGTGACGTCATCACGTCGGTGATGTCCCGCCCCCTCCAGGAACGAAGGTCCAGAAGATGGACTTGGCATCCCTATTTAAAAGGGTTGGGGACCCATGAACTAGACAAATGGTCAGACGAGAATTTCAGTTTGGAGGCAAAAGACATCTTGCCAGCAGTGCAGTATGAGAAAGCAGCCTAGCCCACCATTGTCTAAACCCTGTTCAAAGTGGCCATCAAGCAAAACTTTGGCCAGAGTACTAGAGTTATTTCTGCTGACTAGCTATGCAGGACACCCAGGTTTCTGTATAAATCAAACACAAAAGTTGTGATTGTATTATTGGGGGAAAGTAGTTTTGAACAGGTTATCTGGTACTGGAAGAGATTTAGCAGAGTAGACAATGCTGATGTTCACAGACCGTCTATGGCCTGGTGTGGTCTATGTTCATGTTTTTTCACACGTTTCATGTACCAGTGACATCCTCCAGTGACACACATGGCCCCATCCTCCAGTTATTGCTTAGTAACAACACTATTCCCCTGTGCACATGAATACATCCAGAGATTACAGCGATCTGCAAATACCAGTGATCAGACATCAAATTCTTGCACGTATCAACAGAGCTAAATAGCTAGCTTGTATTTGACCAGGCGGTTATGTGTGCCAAATGCTGATATATTTATCTGTGGGCCAAAACCCCTCCTACTGATGTCTGTGGCCCACAGAAAATGATGACACACGCTAATGAGTTATTTCCATCCATGCTATTTTAGAAAAGGGATGCAAAGCTATCTTCCAAGTGGCAAATGACAGAGCAATTTCAATCAGAAAAAAAAGAAAAATCCTCATCAGAAATGAAAGTCATGCTGACAGCTCGATACATTTTTGACTAATTGTGTATTGCTATTACCCTGTTAAACTCTTCACAGAAAATGTTACATCATTACATAAAGGTCAGCCTGCTGAGGAACTGCATGTTGACTTCTCCGTTGCTCTAGAATATACGAACCATGAAATTTTTCTTCTCAGGCCCAGCAGGTTTTGGATTGGTTCCATTGACTAAAATATGTTCCGGGACCGTGTGAGCAACCAAGGAGAGCCAGTTGCAACCTGTTGTGAATTTCTATTTCACTACCTATTAAGCAAAGTTTCCCACTGGGACAGATACTGCACATTGGTCAGTGGGTGTGGTCGGAAAGGATGCGATGGAGCATCATTGCTGAAGGTAAATAGGTCTGGCTCTGGTCAGTGCCTAGGAGGTAGAACTCCCGGAACTCCTGTTTAGACAGTCTTACGATTATGCAAGGCAAGATATACATGTAACAAATGAGTAAACATTGTCATTCTGAATCAAATTGCTAATAGTCTCCTTCCTAGGGATTAAAATTATACTAAATGATATAAAATGTTGAAATGCTGTAGATATTATCAGTGTACCCCACACTGTATCATTATATCACCTTTTTTGCCTGAATTCATTCACAGGGCATTGCTCTTTCCTATAATCTGTTCTTTGGACCATGTTGGCAACATGGGCTGCGTGTCTATATATTTAACCCCACTCTTCCTCCAAGAAGCTCAGGGTGGTTTACCTTAGATTCCCCTCTTCCATTTTATCTTCATAATAACTCTGTGAGGTAGGTTGGTCTGAAAAGGAGCAACTTGCCCAATGTCACCTGGTGAGCTTCATGGAAGAGTACAGATTTGAACCCAGGTCTTTCCATTCCTACATCAAAGTGTCAACCCCAACACCACACTGGGCTCTTACTGTTGTTGTTTTTCCACTGTTGGAGTTGGCTAATTTTACATTGTCAAAAACACTAACAAACAAATCATACCATCCTCTTCTTGACAGCGGATTTCAGAGAACCAAATCTAGCTCACAACCAGTACAGTATCACCACCCAACCCAGCTGCACTGTTTTGCCACTATGTACATGTTAAATAGTACCACTAGTAGTATGACTGGAAAAGGGGGTGGCAAAACCCTATTTTCCTTATGCCATCATCAAAGCTAGAGTTCTTGAGACATTTAAAACTTAAAAATCAAGAATCGAGTTCATGGTTTTATCACATACCAGTGCAACCTTTATTAGACTCAATAGCATCTTTGTTCAGCTGTAAAACAATTTAAGATAAGAAAGTATGCTGTCATCATTTTTCACATCCTGCTTAGCAGCTTATAAATCTGTTTCTTTACCAGTAGGAAAGAAAAAAAATGGAAGAGTGATGGAGCAGTATCTTTTTATTGGTAGATGTTATATTGTCAAAATATATAATGCAACAATGTATTTTTTCTCCTCTGTTCTTGCACAAAGTGCTAAATTTTGGAGAACTCATGAAGCACTCACCTCTACATCTTTTTACTAAATGTGTGCACTATATGAGATAGAAATGGTAAATGTACCAGAGAAACCCTTTAAGCATTTTTTGCTCACCACTTTGCAGATAAAATCATTTGTATCTATACCAACTCGGACTCTACATTAGCAGCAACAAGTTCAGATGTGCCAGGGTGCTGACTTGTCCAATTGTGTGGGATACTTTTCAGTTTATTCAGTCTGAGGGCGTGTACAGAATCCTTGGAAGTTTGAGGCCAACCACCTGCTTATATGACCCTTGACCTTCCCCGTTACTTAAATCTTCCGGGCGGGGTGGGGGGCATTCTGGCTGAGTAGGTTGGAGAGGTAGTTAATGCTTCCCTAAGAGAGGGGGGTGGTTGCTCCAGCCTCGAAACAGGGTGTAGTTTGTCCACTTCTAAAGAAGCCTAACCTGAACCCAGGAGATCTCAGTAATTATTGATCAGTGTCAAATGTTCCATTCTTACATAAGGTAATGGAATAGGTGGTGGCTGGACAACTCCAAGCTTTCATGGATGAGGGGGGAAATTTAGACCCCTTCCACACTGGGTTTAAGCCTGGTTATGGGACTGAAACAGCCTTGGTCACCCTGGTGGATGACTTGCGCTGGGAGACCGACAAAGGGAGTGCAACTCTTTTGATTCTCCTGGATTTCTCAGCAGCTTTCAATACCATAGATCATGGTACCCTTCTGGACCAACTATCTGGACCAGGATTTTGAGACAACATTCTGTGGTGATTCCAGTCCTACCTGGAGGATAGGTTTTAGAAGATTGTGCTGGAGGAATGCTGTTTAGCTCTTTGGCCTTTGGGGTCCTGCAAGAGTCCATCTTGTCTCCTTTGCTCTTTAACATCTACATTTGGGTGGGTTGTCACCAATATGTGGATGACACTCCTACCTTCTCCCCTAGACATTTTCCAATGCCAAAACAGCACTAGGGGAGTTGTTTACATGGAGCAGCAAAAACAGGGAAATATTCCCCCCCACACTGCTATTTCAGCATGAGGAAATGGCTTGGGGAGAAGGCAGAAGCACTTCCTGCCCTTGTAGCAGTCTTACGAACTCATCTGGACTCTCCTTCATTTTTAAAACCCCATTCCCTACAGCTGCTGCGTGGCTGCATTGAACAAAAGTTGGGAAACCCAGAACCAACTCACTTTAAAACACAAAGTGTAGTTGGGCCCTCAGATACCCCAGAAGAACCACAAGCAGCAGCATAGAGGTCAAAATCCCCCTCAGTGTTTGTCTCCCAACAACTAATATTCAAAGGTACACAGAGATACTGTTTAGCCTATCTAGTTTAGGGCTCCACCTCCCTGAACTTACCAAACCCCTTCTAAAACCACCTCAGACAGAGGCCATCACTACGTCATGTGTACCATATGTTACTTATGCATTGTGTGAAGAAGTACTTTATTTGAAAAGTATTAATAATGGTATCATTGCTATTATAATGGGTAGTATGAAGAAATGTTTCCTTTCATTCATCTTAAACTTGCTTCCTGTCACATTCAGTGGACAAACTCCAAAGCACTATTTTGTAATTTAATATTTTCCTCTATTTTTTTCCTTTCTCATCACAGTATTTTGTCAGTTGCTGCCATGTTTACTGCAGTCATTATTTTTACATCTTACCTATGTAAGACTTCCTTTTTGTCTTAGACACAGCCCTTGTCAACGTAATACCCTTTTTATTTATATTCTGCAGATTGTTTATACCAAACTGCCATTTACATGGGAGTGGATCTGCTGGTAGGAAGTGCTTCACTTCAGTCCAACAGATTTACCACATACCTACAAAAAACAGCGAACCATTCTGGCACCAGGACACATGAAGTATGATTAGACGATACATTAAATGTGAAATGGGCTGGGGGAAATCCAGGACTCACCTTGTAGGGGAGCAGAATCAGCTCCCAAGCACAGTGCAGTGGCCCTTCAGCATTCCTTCCCTTCCACCCCGTGTGCTTTCACTGCAAGAAAACGGCTGTTGGTGTGGGCTGTTGGTCCACATTTCTGGGTCAGACATATGGAACACATACCATCTGTTCAGACCCATAGTTTCCTTCTTTGTTCTCCAAAAAAGAAGATGAGTGGCACAGTCATGCATTTGAATACTGTTGCTAATAATTCCTAGCCTTGTCTGAACCTTTCCTATGGTTGCCAGCCTCCAGGTGGTGGCTGGAGATCTCCTGGGATTACAACTCATCTCCAGGTGAAAGAGATCAGTTCATCTGGAGAAAATGACCACTTTGGAAGGTGGACTCTATGACATTATACCCCACTGAAGTCACCCTTCTCTCCAAACCCCGCCCTCTCCTCAGGCTCCACCCCGAACAACTCCAGATATTTTTCAACCTGGAGTTGGCAACCCTAGCCTTTCCCATTGCCTGTACATACTGAGTTAACTTTTCAGATAACTTTTTCCTATCACCCAAGACATTTTTTTCCTGCTGTTTAGGTCTCTTCATGACATTTTCTATGCAAGGACGAAAACCTTTAGAGAGACAAATTATGTGTCAGTTATCTACTAATTTATGAAGGGTGACAAGAATGGGGATTTGGAAGTGTTGTTGTAGATTATGCCACAGATAGAATTAATTTTGTTCACAATGTTTAGTCTGCTTGTCAGATGAATCATCCAGTAACAAATTCATTTTCAGAAAATGCCCAGGTCACTTTTCAATGAATGGAAACTAAGGTCTTGTTGGCAAACATTTTTAATAATTTTGTTTGACATCATCTTAAACCCTGTAAACTCTCAAAACCTCAGAAAATCCAAAACAGTACCATATGAGAGCTAGATATTATTTATCTATGCTTAATATTACTAACAATTATAGTTGGAATGATATATGCTGATCATTTCAATTCTGTTTTGCTGAAAAATAATTTGAAATTACCAATGGATGCTATGTTAATTCAGAATAAAAACCCCTATATAAAAACTATTTAGATAAAAGCCACATGCTCTCTGGTACTAGAGTGTAGATATATGTCCTTTACCCTTTCAGGAACAACGTATCTCTTGAGAGCACAGGGTTATGTGAAAATTTTCTATAGGTTGCTGATTATACAAAAAAAAAAAAAAAAACAGACTCTAGTGGCATTGTTCCTGGAGAGAAGAATAAGCACACCGTATGGATGTAATTCTCGGATGACATGCATAAACTTCTGAATGCAAGTATTGGGTGCAAGGTGGTTGCCCTGTAAGTCTGAGCCATAGGAACTTGTTGCATGATGTGTAAGAAGGGTTGCCAGCTCTGGGTTGGGAAACACCTGGAGATTTTGGGGGTGGAGCCTGGGGAGGGTGGGGTTTGGGAAAGGGAGGGACCTCAGCGGGGTATAATGTCATACAGTCCACTCTCCAAAGCAGCCGCTTTTTTCAGGGGAACTGGTCTTGGTCATCTGGAGATCAAGGCTATGGTCACACTACAGGCTTGGCGCGATCTGGCCGCGCCTCTAATTACACCATTTTATATTGTAACAGGAAGTTTTGATCAGACATACCACCCTGGACCGGCTTCACCGCAAACTCGCCCCACGGTCAATCGTTAAGATTGTTGTGGCATTCTTTTTTGTGCGTGTGTTTCACTGATGTGCATAAATGTGTATCCAAAGTTCCAGCTCCTTTTCTACAGCTCCACAATCCCTCTGCCAAGTACTCCGCCCCCTCTCAGTCACCTTCGATTCGTCTCTCTTCCTTGTAATACGGGGTGGGTGGGTTAAAGTGCAGATTTACATGAGAGTAATCCCATGGACTTCAGTGTATTTACCCTTGTGTCAATCAAGGAATGCTCTCAAACAGCAACCCTGATGCAGAAACAGGAGAGAGGGGTGTGGTGGGGGTTATTGCTTGGAAACAACTCCCCTGGGGACTCCCGATCCAGAATGACTACTTGGCCACGGTGATTGACAACCCCAGGGGCGATTATGCACCTGATTTTAAAAAAAAAAAACCAAACAAACCAAAGGAGGCAGAAATGGAAGGGAAGGTTCAGACTTCCCAAATGGCTTGACTTCACATCCGGGGTATTCAGACAGCCGGAAATGCTGGGTGGAAGCGCTGGCATCCGTAAAGACCGGACTGTCCCTGGTGTCTGTTAACGCTGTTTCGAAGATTGGGCAGAAGGGGGTGGTGACGACTGGGGCACAAAAGGCAGATGTTGCTGTCCGATTGTGCTCTTTAAATCTGCAAGGGTACTGCAACAATATCAGATTAAGCTGCTTGCGTGACTGCAGCCCAATTGTAATATCAGGAGATCTCCAGCTGCTACCTGGGGACCGGCAACTCTATGTGCAAGAAAAACCAGGCAGCAGTGAAGTTCCCAAAGGCGAAGCACTTCTGAGCAGATACCACTGTGATCTCTTTGCAAAAAATAAAATAAAAATCTAGCAACAGATAGCTGAACATACACAATTTTTCTTGTTTTAAAGTTTCTTCATTGGGTAACAAACCAGATAGATGAAATCCTGAAAGGGTTAAGACCATTCTGGACAGCAGGCAGCCCTAAATAGACGGTCCCTTTCCTGGCTATGTAGTGCTTAATAATCACCAATATACTGAATGAGGGAGGGGGGGGGGAATCCAGCCTGGTTGTAGATTTCCCCTCGATTTGTTTGGTGGGGTTTTTTTGCTTTTAAGTCAGTTGCCAGAAGAACAAGGGGGGAAAGAACTGTTTTCTCCCCTCACATTTGTTTTCTTGCTATACATTTTAAATTACTAGCACTTTTCACATCAGGGGTATGATGTGAATAGCACTTTATTATGGTTTTAGAATTGTTTTATTAATAACTTATGTTCTTAATGTAATTATCTGTTTTTTGTAAGCCGCCCTGAGCCAACTCTGGCTGGGAGGGCGGGGTAAAAGTTCAAATAAATAAATAACCTTAGACAGCCGCTCTGCTGGGATCTGCCCCATAGCCTTGTACCAAACCTGCCACACCTTCTGGTGCTCTGCTTCTAAGCGCTACCCTAGCCCTTGGCCCAACAAGTGAGCCACATGTCCACATAGCAACCACTAAGCTTTTCCAACCAGACCACCAAATCTATCCCCGTTGTTTTTTTTAACCTCTGAATAGTGAATTACAACTATATAATCTAGGAGTAACTAGCACCCACTGAAACGCTATCCAGCAGCTGGATGAAGCAAGTAGATTTCTCAACATTTCCCTAAAATTCAGTGAAGATAGCTTAATGCAGGCCTTGCTAGGGAGGGCATCCCAAGCTTTATTCATGACAGCAAAGAAGGCGCTAATCTAAGCTAGTGGCCCTCAGTGTGGTGCCCATGGGTGCCATGGCGCTTGCCAACACCTTTCCTGGCACCCACCAAGTGTTTTTAGAAAGTGGGTGGGGCCAGGCGGGGCTTTTGCCGGCAGATCTTCTGAGTGGCTGTGCAGAGTTGTTGTTTTTAAATTACTTTAGCAGCAGCTACCCCCCACTGCACAAAGATCTTCACTGTGAGACTGAAGATAAGCTGCGTGCAAGCAAATATTTTTAAACATTATATTCATTTTTAAAAGGCATCCTGTTAAACAGAGCTTCTACCTGAAATGTTGAAGATGATGTACTATTAGAGTTATCCATAACCTCACTCCCCAATTTTTGTGGCTGGCTCTGCCTCCTGAGGCGGCCATTTTGTGGTTGTGCCCACCAACCAGTGTCAGAATTCCAGTGATGTCCTCAAGCTCAAAAAATGTTGGGAATCCCCTGCTCTAAATTTTCACTGTACAAGAGAAGAGGAGATTGGATTTATACCCCGCCTTTCACTACCTGAAGGAGTCTCAGAGCGGCTTACAATCCCTTTCCTTTCCGCTCCCAATGGACACCCTGTGAGGTAGGTGGGGCTGAGAGAGCTCTCTCGAGAGCTGCCCTTGAGAGAACAGCTCTGAAAGAACTTATGACTGACCCAAGGTCACCCAGTTGGGTGCATGTGAGGGAGTGGGGGCTCTTTTTGTAGCAGGAACTCCTTTGCATATTAGGCAACACACCCCTAATGTAGCCAATCCTCCAAGAGCTTACAGAGCTCTTCTTACACAGGGGATCGCCTAATATGAAAAGGAGTTCCTGCTACAAAAAGAACCCTGAAACCCGGTTCTCCCAGATTAGAGTCCATGCTCCAAACTGCTACACCAGAGGTGTTAAACTCATTTGTTACGAGGGTCGGATCTGACATAAATGTCACTTTGTTGGGCCAGGCCATGCGTGCCATAAAGTGTAACACGAGGTACCGGAGATATAAACTTTATAAAGGTGACTTCAGATCTCAAATGGAAATAGCAGGTGAATGGATTGAAGGCCCATTGGAAATAATGGGAGCCAGGAATGGCAATTGACTAGCATGGGCTCCATTGAAATACATTACAGTTCAAGAAGAGTTGCAAAGAAAATGTGGAATGGATTTTCCATTATGACAGGCCCCAGAGTGGAATGACAGCCCCTGGGGGTAGCAGGAGTGTTCTGGGACTGGAATGACAGGCCCCAGAGTTGAATGACAGCCCCTGGGAGTAGCAGATGTGTTCTGAGGGTAGAATGACAGGCCTCAGAGTTGAATGACAGCCCCTGGGGGTAGCAGGAGTGCTCTGGGACTGGAATGACAGCCCCTGGGGGTAGCAGGAGTGTTCTGGGACTAGAATGACAGCCCCAGGGTGTGAATGACACAGGAATGTTCTGGGACTAGAATGACAGGCTCCAGAGTGGAATGACAGCCCCTGGGGGCGGCAGGAGTGTCCTGGGACTGGAATGACAGGCCCCAGAGTGGAATGACAGACCCTGGGGGGTAGGAGATGTGTCCTGGGACTGGAATGACTAGCCCCAGTGGGTGTCATTCCACTTTTGGGGCTGTCATTCCAGTCCCAGAAGACTCCTGCTACCCCAAGGGGCTGTCATTCCACTCTGGGGCCTGTCATTCCAGTCCCAGAACACTCCTGCTACCCCCAGGGGCTGTCATTCCAGTCCCAGAAGACTCCTGCTACCCCAAGGGGCTGTCATTCCACTCTGGGGCCTGTCATTCCAGTCCCAGAACACTTCTGCCACCCCCGGGGGCTGTCATTCCACTCCTAGGACACTCCTGCTACACCCAGGGGCTGTCATTCCACCCTGGGAGTCCCAGAACACTCCTGCCACCCCCAGAGGCTGTCATTCCACTGTGGGGCCTGTCATTCCAGTCCCAGAACACTCCTGCTACCCCCAGGGGCTGTCATTCCACTCCCAGGATACTCCTGCTACACCCTGGGGCCTGTCGTTCCAGTCCCAGAACACTCCTGCCACCCCCAGAGGCTGTCATTCCACTGTGGGGCCTGTCATTCCAGTACCAGAACACATTTGCTAACACTCAGGGGCTGTCATTCCACACTGGGGCCTGTCATTCCAGTCCCAGAACACTCCTGCCACCCCCAGAGGCTGTCATTCCACTGTGGGGCCTTGTCATTCCAGTCCCAGAACACTCCTGCTACCTCCAGGGGCTGTCATTCCAGGGATGTACTAAAAGGAAGGACAGGATTGCCCCGACTTTATCTACAGAGTTCTACAGAATGTCCTTAGCTTTCAGTTCTGTTGTGAGGTGTTAACTATTACAACAGTTCCTGTGCCTCAAAAAATGGGGGGGGGGGGGGCGGGACCCAAAATGTCCAATGTTCAAGAAGGCTCCAGTGCCTTCTGAGAGGCGCACGCAATGGCCAGGAATTCCCTAGACTGCCTGATGTGGAGAATCGGCACAGGGAGGAAGGCTTTCCTGGCTGCATGTCTGCCTGTGAGGCAGGTATTAAAAAGCGCGGAACGGTGAACAGAAAACTTTCCCTCTCCCACGCGATTCACGTCCCGAGAAGAACCGATGAAGAAGAGTCTCTCCGGCCACTAGGAGCCGCTGCGGGGCGGGAGCCCCAGCCGGGTTGGAGCGCTTCAAAGTGCCGCCTCCTTCTCCTCCCTCCCCAGGCGGCGCCTTCCCAGGCTCCTCTCCGGGTAAACAGCGATGGCCGCAGACGAAGGAGGCGGAGAACAGGAGAACAACATGGGGAACCACTTGCAGCTCATTCCTGGTAATGGCCGCTGCTCCCACCGAGTCTCTCGACAAAGGAGGAGACGGCCTGAAGGCGCAGGGAGGCTAGGAAGGAAGGCGGGCAGGAATAGAGGGAAGGGGGCTCGGAAGAGGCAGGAGCCGGAAGGCGGAGGGGCTTCCTCCGGCGGGCCGGCCGCGCTGTTGCGAGGCGCGGAAGGGGGAATGGGGCTCCTGGAAAGAGGAGAGGGAGGCTGAGCCTGGCAGGGTTCTGGTGATAAGGTGGGCTGCGGCGTATGAGGCAAGGCGGGGGAAGCGAGTGGGGGCGTGGCGGGCCTTGGAGACTCGGGGGGGGGGCGCTTGATGGCAAGAAACAAAAACTATCGGGAAGGAGGTCATTTGTGGTAACAGAGTGGAATCTGTCTGGTGAGGTATGGAAGGGAAAGGGTGCAGCCTGCATTATAGCCGGTCAAAAAAAGGTTTTGCCTGAGATATGGAGAGGAAATGGCAAAGGAGCAGGGTGGAAAAGAACTGGGCTTTGCGGCTTTCTGGTGGAGGTTTCTGGAACAAGGCATACTGGCAACAAGAGAAGGGCAGATGTACATAAAGGAAGGAAGCTTAATGTGGGTGGACAGCACAAAGTCTAGGGGAAATAGCTAGGATTGCCACTTTTTTCTTGGCATGGATCCTAGGCCTTTATCCAGCAGTTGGACAAATGACATCTTATCCGAGAATGGAAATACAGTGATGGAAAGGTTTCACTAATAGAATTTCTCTCCCTGTACTGGGTTGATGCCATGCCTTATTTATTTTTTTCATTTTTACTGTGCTATTCCCCCTCAGTGAGTACCCAAAGTGTCTTACAACCTTCTTCTCTCCTCCATTCTATTTGTACTGTTTTTCCCAGGAGGAAACAAATAGAGTCATGCTCCATTATAGAGATTGGAGAGAAATGGAACTGAAGAAGTGGAAGGGGAAGTTTGAGGAACTGGTGGTTGGGGCATTGTGTGTGTATGGGAGCCCAGGGTACAGAGCTCTGGAGTTGAGTGGGAGATAGGAATTTGAAGTATTTAGGTGCAGAAAGAATCAAGATCTTTGTGATGTGAAAAGGAAACAAGTTTGAGATAAGAGTAAGAGGTGGTGTGACCTGTTGGCTGGCAGGGTATTGGAACATTCCAAGCAGTTGCAAGGAGGATGGGGATTTTTGATATTAGGATAGAGTTATGTTTTGGACTGTGAAATGTTGGAATTAATGAGAACACTGGCCTGCTATGTAAAATAAAGGAAATAAAGATGCTAATAAAGGACAGAGTTGCAGTATTATAAAGTGCTGGTGGAATTAGGGAAGGGGCTGTTCTGTTCACTTTATATATCCACATACTCAGGTGGTCCAGTCTTTATATCAGAAAGTTGTTGCACTTTGAAAATCCTTGCTCAGGCAGTAAGTGTTTGATGTATAATTTTAAAAGGTATTTCTGATTTTTCATGGTGGGCAGCTGGGTTGGTATGCGGTGCAGGGTTTTTCAACAACAACAAAAAATATAGTGTCGTGGTTAGAGATCCTACAGTCTCCAAAGAGTAGAGCAGACCAGGGAAAGTTGACTAAAATTGGTCAGGTACTCACATTGACATAGCTAAATGTTAAAAAAGCATTTGTAATATGCCTAATTGGAAGTGTTACTGGGACACCACTGTAAGTGCTTTTTTTACAGCTTCCTGTGGCCTTTTTAACCCTTTCTTCTTGGAGCTCAAAGGGCTATGTACTCACTGACTTACTCAAGACTAGCTTAGCATTAACAAATTTCTGCTCCATGTTACCAAGGAACTGGCTTTGTCCAGCCATTTCTTGGCCTTTCAGATTTTGGTCAGGCATTTGGACTAGTCAGGTTACCGAAGGCTCCTCTCTGGGAAATCAATGTCACAATGATTTGTAGTTTCAAGAAAGGTAAGGGATGTAATGGAGTCAAACACAAGTGCGAGTGAGATCATGGGCCTGGGAGCTTCAAGGGCAAGGACCCAAAGGGGGGCTCGCACTTAGATTCCATCTCATTAGTGCAGGGAACCCTGCTTGTGGGTAAGTTGCTTGATGATGGGTACATGCTGGCTGCAGATGTAACTAGTCATGTGTTGAACATACATACTTGGTCAAACAAGATCAGGCCAGCTGTGGGCAGTCTGGCGTAAAGCAGGACCATTCATTCTAGTTTAGACCGTCCTCCCTTTGGGCCTGCTTTCCTTCTTGCCATCCTTTTGACTGTGGGTCGGACCTTGTGCAACTGAAGTACCTGCTTTTTGGATTTTGGATTTAGGAGTTCTGTCTGTACCCTGTACTTTCAGTCTGACCCGGTAACATCTGGATCAGAAGATTAAAGGCTGAATAAGTATCCTAGGGTAGTTATTATTTTTATCATTTCTTCCCTGCTTTGCGTTGCTTCTATATTTGTATATTGCTGCACATTTATTTTAATAAATCTTGTTAATTATATTCATATGGTGCTATGTGGACTTTGGGTCTTCAATCTAACCCCAGTACCTTGGCCTATTTTGGCTACAGCTACCAAGTAGTTGTTCATGGAACTCAACTTGCAAGTGTCCTACCTTGCAGGGATGACTTTTTGCTTAACAGCAGGTAGAGCTGGAGACTTTGTCCCTTGGTGTCGCAGCTGACTGTTAGTTTAGAAGGACTGGTGGTGGCGTGTTACTCTGGGCAGTGAGGAGTCACTCCCCAGTCTTGTGCATTTTGCTCTGTCTTGACCTTCACCCAAAGCCTTCTAGTGGCCAAGGGGGCTTTGAGACACGTGCCCTGATTAGCTAGATTTAGAGCAGGGAAACAATGATTCTCTTCTCTCTGTGCACACAGACATACTTACTGAGTCCATGTCATCTTGGTTGTTCACTGGTGATTGTTCAGTCTCTATGGTTAAACTGTATCCTTGGGAAAGGCTTTTAGGCAACCAAAAAAGCAGAGTTGAGAAGAGGACACAGAAGGAAAAGGATTTACGAATTTGCCAAATTGACCCTTTACAAAAAATAACATGTGTAGTTATGTGTATAGAAACTTGTGACACAGCACAACTGGCATTCCCATGACTAGGGAGCTATAATATTGGGTGTTTTTTGACAAAGGGCAACTGAAAAAATGTAAGTATTCCAATAATTCTTGGTAATCAGTGAGCCTCCATTAAAACAGGAATGGGCTAGATTAGGGTTCCCCAACCTTTAAATTTTTTGAAAATTTTATTTTTGTATGTTTTGTGTGCTTGCCTGGAAGCCATGGTGGCTTCTGGTGACGCCTACTGGGGGCTTGGGTGTCTTTCAGAGAGGTGGCTTGAGTAGCCTGCCTCTCTGTCCCACTTCTGGTATTCCTGGGAGGTCGCCTTTCCAAGTACTTGCCAGAGTCGGCCCTGCTTAACTTCCGAGATCTGATGAGATCAGGCTTGCCTGGGCTATCCAGGGCAGAATTCCCCAACCTTTTTGAGCCTGTGGGCATCTTTGGAATTTTGAGAGGCGGTAGTGAGCTCCAAACCCAAATTGGCCACTGCGGGGGGCAGAGCCAATACCTCCCTCCTTGCTTTGAGGAAGAATTATTGGGGAATAAAAAGAAAATAAGGAAAGCCTGAGTGGGAGGAAGGGAAAAAGAGAAAGGGGAAGTATAGAAAAAGAAAGCCTGAAGGGGGAATGGAATCAGAAGCCTCGGTGCTTGCTAGTCCTCCTGATTCTCCAGAGGCTGTGGCTGATACTGCCACTGTGGAAAGTCCTTTTGTTTAATTGAGGACAGCCAGTAACAAGCTCTACAGTAACAGCCAGTAACAAGCCCTGGCCCCTTTCTGAAAGTTTAGCAGGAACCTGGGGAAATACTGGTGGGTGTCATGGTACTCATGGGCGCCATGTTGGGGAACCCTGGACTACATTCAAGATGGGGAAAGGGCCAGATAGAGGATTCTGTCTATTTCTAATTGGAAAATAAAGCATTATCCTTTTATGCAAGTATAGTAGGGTCTGGCTGGTTGAAAAGAAGTGGAATTAATATACTAAGAATGTCTGAAGAAATGATCTTTGTTACCTTCCCACCATCTTATTAGCAAGTCTTTAGTGAAAGAAGCGCACGGCAGCATAACAAGAATTTATGCTATGATGCAAACTTGTGTGGGGCTTCCTGCTGCTCTTGGGCAGGGCTGTCTCCTGGGTTTTGTGTGTTGCTTGGTTCTGCCAACTTTCTTCAGAAAGCTTGACCCATGTTATGTCATAACTGGCAGTAGAACTATAGCTGGGTAACTGTGATAATGCTTCAGTTGTAGGTTTTTTAAATTCTTCCTCTGCTTTCTGACATTAAAACTGCAAAAAACAAATCCTTATTGTTTATTCTTTAGCAGTTAAGGAAATTGTGGTGTATTTGAAAAAGGCTTGCAGGAATCGCCGCATTAACTCTTCATGATAAGCTCGAGCCAGAGGAAGGCTCCTCCGAGCCAACTTGCTATTGGTCGCTCCACAACAGCGACCAATCAGGACTGTTCCAATTCCCTGCGAGGGAAGAACTTTCATTGGACGTTATCGCACAACCTCATTGGTTGTTTATTGTAAATAGGCGTGGCTACGTTAGCCCGAGAATGTTTAAAAGGAGCCTAGCTCCCAATGTTAAGTTGTTCTGGTTATGACTTCTTTCAAGCGCTTGTTCGTACCTACAATAAAGCTGATCACTTTTGTTGAAATCACTCTCCGGTTCTTTGTTAGCGGCGATCTAACAGAAATAACCGTGTTTTGATACAGCAGTTGATGTGGCCTCTTCTTTAAAACAGAAAATAGTTGTTTACGTACATACTGCCTTCACAGATTATCAGATGTAATTAAATTTTTAAAATGTAGATCAAAATACAACCAAAAGTAAAATGACTCTATTGTTTCAAGTTGGAAGTCAAAGTGTCTCCTTCTCAGAACAATGCCTTATTGGGTGTTAAACAGAGTTAGCTTTAATATATATATTCTTTTCTGAATCTAGGAGTGCTCCAGACAAAAGTGTGAACTCAGCATTTGGATGGTTGCAAGCATTATGGCTTGGAAATGGCTGGCCTCTGTTCCTTTAAGGGAAAAGTGGAGATGAAATGAGGCAGAATGAAGGGATTTTGTGCTAACTCTTTAATCCTGAGCAGTGGGCTGACTTGCATAGGTGCTGTGGGATAAGTGATCCTTAAAGAAGGAAACTGAAAGGAATAAGATAGCGACTGTGAAGTGCTTAGCAGACGCTTTGCAGTAATACTGATGGCAAGTTAATTAGGATTTATGTAAAATGAGGCTTCCTAATATTGGCATAGTGATTTAGAAGAAATTTTCAGTGCAGATATTCTCATGTACCTTTAGTAAAAGTATGATTTCATAATTCCATTGGAGTGGGAGTAAGGGATGTGGGAAGCTGACTTTATCTGCATGGGTTTAATTTATTTATATACCTTATTTATAGCTGCCTTCCTCACTGACATTATTCTTCAGTCTTGTGTTGAGTTGTTATGTTTTGCTTGCAAGCACTTAAAGTGATACGCACTTTGTTTTTTCACTGCTAATAGTTGGATTGTACAGGTTAATCTGTATGGAGTAGATGCATGGATGGGTTGATTCTTGGGGTATAGCGGTGAACTGGATCGATAATCATCAAAGTGTTCAGATCTGGGATCACTTTTAAGCCCAGCCGGTAACATGAGAACCATATTTAAGTAATTATCCCCCATATCTCCATCTTTGTATTTTTCTCCTGTCACTTTCTCTTCTTATAAAAGTAAATAAGAGCATAAGAGAAGTCAATGTTGGATCAGCCCAATGGCCCATCCAGTTCAACACTCTGTCACACAGTGGCCAAAAATACCAGGTGCCATCACGAGGTCCATCAGTGGGGCCAGGACACTAGAAGCTCTCCCACTGTTGCCCCCCCAAGCACCAAGAATACAGAGCATCACTTGCCCCAGACTGAGAGTTCCTATCTATACCTTGTGGCTAATAGCCACTGATGGACCTCTGCTCCATATGTTTATCCAATCCCCTCTTGAAGCTGTCCATGCTTGTAGCCGCCACCACCTCCTGTGGCAGTGAATTCCATGTGTTAATCACTCTTTGGGTGAAGAAGTCTGTTGTAACCTGACTGCTCAGCTGTTTCTTTGAGTGCCCACAAGTTCTTATATTGTGAGAAAGGGAGAAAAGTACTTCTTTCTCTACCTGCTCTATTCCATGCATAATCTTATATACCTTTGCCTCAGCCGTTGTTTCTTCAAGCTAAAGAGCCCCAAGTGCCTTAACCTTCTTTTTTTAGGGAAAGTGTTCCAACCCTTTTATCATTCTAGTTGCCCTTTTCTGCACTTTTTCCAATGCTATAATATCCTTTTTGTGGTGTGGTGACCAGAATTGCCCACAGTATTCCAAATGAGGTCGCACCATTGATTTATACAGGGGTGTTATGATACTGGCTGATTTGTTTTCAGTTCCCTTCCTCACAATCCCCAGCATGGTAGTGTTACTGCTACTGATGTTAGGTATGCATCCCAATTAGAAGCTAGAACCCCCCAAATGAAAGCCACTGGACAAGATACGCTTTTGGGTCTTTTCCTAGCCAGGAGAATCCATGACCTGTGGTCATATAGACTAACAGAACTAGGATGCTTACGTAAGAGGCTTCATAAGTGGCCCTTGCTTTAAGTCAAGACTCTCATATGTGTCCAGTAAAGAATGCAAATGTTACACTTAGAGCGCTTTGGTATTGCTAGAATGCTGACAAATGAATTTCTTGTCCTGAGAAGATAAATATGACAAATGTAAATAAAATGTATTATTTTGTGTGTTCGCCTTAAATTAAGATACCACAAGTGTATGTGACTTCCCTCTCCAAACGATGGAGGGCAAGACTTGTTGTGTCTTCATCAATCTGAGTTTGTATTGTGAATTAATGAGACTAGAACAATGGTCTCTTGGTTTTTTTCCATTGTGCCACTGCAGTAATATGAGTCATCACTCTTCACAAGCATTTAGGCTTTTTCAGCCAACATTCAGCATAGTTTGGCTATTTTCTTTTCTAGCAGAAATAAGTGAAAATGAAGAAACAAAATGGAGCACCCATGAGCTGAATTTAGAAATGAAGCATGGCCTAGTGCTGAAAGGAAACACCCTATTTTTAAAATACAGCATTCCCTAATAGGTAGCAGAGAGGAGGAGGGAGAAGAAAGCTTTAGAACAGTTGTAACTAAAACAGAATAAGGTTTCTTCCTCTAAATGGGCATTGTGTTTGAAAATGTACTATAAGCTGACACAGCTTGATAAAATATACATGAAAAAAATATAAAACAATGAACTGAATTGTGACTCCTATGAAAGGCAGTATCAAAATTATATTAGAACATTTTTAAAAATCAGTAGTAATCTAAGAATGTTGTTATACCTGTGTCAGGATAGTAAGGAAATGTCAGTTTGACTATAGTTGTTTTTTTAACCAATTATAATATGCCCCACTGTGTGCCAATACTGTGCTCCAAGGCAAGGTGCTCCGAGGCAAGATATAGTTTATACATCATGGTCTAAAAAAAATCTCTTTAGTCTTGAGGTCTGTGGTGGGGGAGCCTTGGCGGAGCAGTATGACTGTAATATCAAGCAGCAATAGAACTGTGCTGCCTTAATTACCAAGGTCCATGCATATTTTATAGTGCAGTTGCAGTGCACCACAATGTGGGTGGATTTACAGCTGTGATTGTGTTGTTGAGGTCTGTAATTTAAAACCAGTCGATAGGCCTAGCCCTGCTAAGTGAAAGCAAGCCCATGTTGTACTAGAAGCATTGTGTGCGTGTATGTGTGTAGAAAAATACAAATGGTTGGGCATTCTTTCTTTAATCCAAAATAAAATATTTCAGATTGAAAGGTTTCATATCTTATTAGTGAGGCTGGGATGAATATAGACGGGTGCTTTTTTAAAAGTTATTTTAAGAGGATCGTATCTCCCCTGTGCTGAAAGATCTGTACCGCCTGCCCATCAGTTTCTGGGCACAATTCAGAGTGCTGGTTCTTACCTTCAAGGACCAGTATAGCTGGGGCCAGGATACGAGAAGGACCGTATTCTTCCCAGCTGTCCAGCTTGCCATTTAGATCTGTCTCTCAAACCTGCCGGCTGTGTCCCAGCCTGCAGAAGTAATGAGAGTTGTGACCAGAGATGGCGCTTTTTCAATTGTCGTGCTTTGCCTTTGGAATTTCCTCCTCCTGGTGCCTGCCTTACTTTCCTGTGAGTGCCAGGCCAAAACATTTGTTTTTACCTAGGCTTCAAAGGCTTTTTTTTAAAGCTGTTCAGTCTTTTTTAACTGTTTAATGGTCCGCTTCTGGCGTGAGGGTTGTTTTATTAGGCTGCTTAGTGTTTGTTGTATGCACTGGCTTGTGTTTAATTGTTTACTTTTTAATTGTAAACTGCCTGGAACAGGTCTCTGGAGAAGTGTCATATAATTTTTTTAATAAATACAAATCTTATTTTATTTTTAAAAATTCTGATTTACATATAGTCTGAACTTAATGGAGGCATGGAATTCCATAGAACTGAATTTATTACCCTTTTATGAACTTATGAAGTATTACTTTTCTTCATAAAGAAAGAATTGTTGAGGAGAATTTTTCACATGTCATCATGTAACACAATAGTCATGTACTTGACCATGGGGCCCAGAATGTGGCAAATCACTGCAGATATAGTTTATTTATTCAATCTAGGTAATTCTTCTTTTATGTCTAGTACAGTAACTTTTTTTTGGCAATAATATTTATGACAGTACCTACCAGTCAAAGACAGTACCTACCATGCCATATCATGGAAAAAGTGGGTGCACCCAATAACCACAGCTACATTCTGCTTCCAGTTGAGGGGGGGGGGTTGTTTCTGTTTTGGGGGCATGGATGTGAAAAACCAGGTCAGTTACATGACAAATAAAAAAGGGATAACTAAAACAAAAATGAATACTTGGAAATGGAAGCAACTTCTAGTTCTGACTCCAACTCCTATAGTTGTTTGCCCACAAATCTTTAATGGCTTCAGGTCTTAAAAGAGACCCTGTTTGGGGGTCTTTTAAGATTACCAACATAGCATCTTTTTCTAAAACAGTAAAATATTGTTTAAATATTTTACAAACTTGCTGTGGCAACCTTATTTAGGGAGTATTTAAGTCTATGGAATTTAAATTTGTTCTTTTTTCTTGGTGACTTAAATTGCCTAATTTAAATTAATAATCCACCTAGAGTGAGGCAGTTGTACTATCCTAGAGTTGTGAGTTCATGCTAAGAACAGCTCACATTGAGGTTAGTAAAAAAGTTTTGTTGGAATGATAATTTCTCTTGGGGGTAGCACAGTAAGTTTCATGGTATAGTGATACGTCCTTTAGAAACATTCCGATAATATTTAACTGAAATAGTTCTAGTGCTAAAGAAGCTGAAATAAAAAGCCAGCAATTACTGCCAATTTATAAAAAGAATAAATACAAGAGACGTACACCAAAACTGGCTGAACTGTTTATTGTGCTGCACAGTTGAATGATGGGCAGTTGATCTAGCAAGAGCGACTTACCAAACTGAAGCATGGTGGCCACAGTAGAGCCTGTTATATGGAGTTACTAAGTTTCCACTGCGACATATAGGGCATAAACAGTAGTCCTGGTTTGGTTATTTCAATTTTACATGATCAGCTGCACATAAATAAGGTGTCAGCTCACTGGATCTCCAAATGCACCAATAGAAACGAGTGCAACAAGACATCTGTTAATAGAACCTGCTGCAAAATATTCAGATAAATATCTTTACAAAAACAATTACTGTGGAAAAATGCAGGGTGCGTCACTAATTCAGAGAGAGAAAGAGCTGATGGGGAATGGAACTATTCTGACTCTCCTCAACAAAGGAATGCAGGGTCCACAGATCATCTAACAAGGGTACATGAAGGGGTGGGCAAATATTCAGTTTTATGCTTGTTGATTTTTTTTAAGGGCCTCAAGTTAGAGAAGGATTAGGATAGGTAAACATTGTTAAATGTTTCCTTGTGGTGATTTTCTGTTCCACAGCAATGGAATAACACACACACAAGGGGACTGGCAGTTCAAGCTGTAATTGCTCGAAACTGAATATGTCTTGCCACATCTACCTTATTCATCTGACTTGGCACTATTGGAGTTGTACCAGCTAGGAATATGAAACACTCATCTATTTAACAATTATGTTTATGATGAGGATAAAACCCTGAAAACTAAAGAAATGGGGTTTAAAGCTCAAAAAAGTTACTGTTATGGAGAAAGAATTTTGAAGTTTCAGGGTGAGAAAATGCAACTTTCCAGAAAGGCTCAACTAAATGTTCATTTGTATTCACAGTGTTACATGTTTTCATATAGTTCCTGCAGAACCTTTTGAACAAGCCTCGAAGAGGTGGCCACTGTTAACTTGCACATATAAATCAATTATAGAATCGTAGAGACCTCCAGGGTCATCTAGTCCAACCCCCTGCACAATGCAGGAAATTAACAAATACCTCCCCCTCCATACCCCCAGTGACTGCTGTTCCATGCCCAGAAGATGACAAAAAACCTCCAGGATCTCCAGCCAAACTGGCCTGGAGAAAAATTGTTTCTGGACCCCAAAGTGGCGATCAGCATTTCCTTGGGTGTGTAAGAAAGAGCCACAAGAACTAATGCATCCCTTCCGGCCCTCCCTCTCATGATCTTCCTAAGTTCACAGAATCAGCATGTTTTGACAAATGTCAAAAAGTAGTAGTAAATATATTGTGTGTTCAGCAATTTGTTCTGATATTGTTTCTCTTTTGTAGAGAAGCTTGAAAAATGTTGATGAATTTAGAATTTATAGAGGTGAAAAATCCCACATTTACACTCCCACTCCCCCAACTTTTTGCATTTTGATCTTTGTTTAGTTAGGGATCTGTTGCACATAGCCTTCCCTGTAGTTATCCCTGGAAAGGAAAATGTTCAGCATACAAATAAAAAAATCCCATGACAATTTCCACTGTGAGGGACCAACAGGCTATAAATTCAGTGGCATGTGGTTTTGAATATATAAAGATATCACACTCACTCCAAGGAATCTCTTATTTAAAATATTTTATTCAGCAGAGCTGAGAAGCATTTCTACTTGAGCAGGTGAATTCCTGGTAAGCAATATAAACAATACTAGGCTAGGTGGACCCTTGGTATAAGGTGCTTGTATTTGCTCAGAAGGAAACATGAAATCTTAACTCATCACTGTGACAATGCATGTAGGAAATTCAGTGTCTTTCGCCAAAAATTTGTCTAACGTTTGTCTAACTAAATGCTTGTGGGGTATGCTTTGTTGTGGGTTTTTAAAACAAATATATGTATTCTATTTTGCCTTTCTAGCAGAGAGTGATGAAGAGGATGATGTTGAAATGGACGTTGAAGATCAAGACAGCAAGGATGCTGAAAAGCCAAACATTAATTTTGATACTAGTCTTCCAACATCACACATGGTATGTGCATTGCAGTGTTCGCCTCTCCTCAACATCATCATTATCCATGCGGCAGAACGATAAGTGCAGATGACTGATATAAAAAAAACAGTGTATTCATATCACTGTTCAACTATCGTATTCTTTATATATTTTTATTTTTAATATATTCTCGATAATTCAACCATCCTCCACTTATAGTATAACAACTTTCTGTCTGCTAGTAGCTTTTATCCCCTCTGCAAGTGTTCCTTCTGGATAATTTGACTGAATTAGCATACATAATATGATAAGGAATATAATCTCTGGCATTTGGGGGGTTCCTTGTACTATACCACCGTGGTCCAGCTTCAGCAAGTGAGGCCTCCCTTTATTCTGTTCTTATGCAAGGTAAAGGCAACAGCGTCTTCCCATTTCCATACCCACAACTTTCCAGGACTCCTGGTAGAATTGGCTCTTTTGTGCAGGAGAGAAGTGGGCACCTAGCTGTCTCTGTGTATCTTAGATGTACATTACACAATTGAAAATTCCTGTCCTGTCTTCATGTAATCTGGTTCAGCATTTCTTCATTAAATATTCTGACTATATTACTGTAATCACAGGTGGTTAGAATTCAAGGATGGTCCAGAAGTACTTTTCCACTTATAGAGGGACATTTCTATGCCTGTGCAGGAAAATGGAACCAAGTAGGAAGATGTCATTCTGCTTGTTGGATTTAGCTGAACGATGCCTTGCCAACCAGTAGCACAAGCTATAGCATGTTATCAGTCTTTCATATTATAGCACTGTACAAACTTCCATTAGAATTTTTACAGATGTTTGTAGAACAATATTAACTGTTTTCTTCCCTTCATCCTATAGGTGGTGTCTTAATTTTTACATTTGCAAAATGTTAGCGGATCCCAGAACTCTCTTCTTGCATTGTAAAACTTCCATTTAATTTTTAAAATTTTGAAAGTATTTAGGGTCTGATATGGAAGAGTTTCATGGGAGAACTGTTCATGATGATGACAGTTGCCAGATGATTCCGGTCTTGCCTCATGTGATGGTGATGTTGATTCCTGGACAGACATTGCCTCTGCAGCTCTTTCACCCCCAAGAGGTCAGCATGGTGCGGAATTTGATACAGAAAGACAGAACCTTTGCTGTTCTTGCATACAGGTAAAATACTTCAGTGGGTTTATAAACATAGGGAAGCAGTAAATAGAAGGTTATCGGTGTTACATGTTTCACCGGCTGCAGTCCAAAGCTCCTTGGTGGTTTCAGTGTGTGTATACTCTGAGCCCCACACAAGTAAGAGTTGCCCTGTATCCTTCGGTATCAAAAATGCTTTAAACTTCTCCATGGATTAGATATATAAAACTTTACTAGCCACTCAGTGAAACAGAAGCTGTCCTTGTACAGAGCTCTTACTTGAGTGCTAAAGCAGCTAAAACTGTGAACCACAAATATGCTCGATATAAGAAGGGGTTTTGGTGGTGGTTCTTTTTGTTTATATGGCACCATCATATGCATGGTGCTTTACAGAGTACAAGAGAGGGTCCTTGTCCCTAGAAGGTTGTTACATGTTGAGGCAAAAAAGGTTAAAGGAGAGGAGACAGTGTATTGGAGGCAATGGTAAACTGTGGGAGAATGTGCAGACGTTTCAGGTGTGAGTATTTTCCTGGGATCCTTGCTGTGAAGTGAGTGATTGTCATCTCATGGAAGATTATTCACTTATGGGGGGGGGGGAAACCTAATATATGATGTATCAACCTCACCTTTGAAATTGGTTGAAAATCTTTGGCAGTATGACTAATATTGATCACTTCTATATGTTTCATTAAATGTTTGACACGTGTATCTACATTATCATGTCATAAAATTAATTTTAACATTTCTGTTATAGTATAGAATACTACTGTGCCAGAATTTTTTTAGATTGTAAAATCGGGTAGAATTTTATTCTTGGGGAAAAGGTGATGGAGAATTGTTGATAAGAGGAAATGTTTGAAAAGAGGAAATGCTTGAAAAGGTAGTGCAACTATGTCTGTTTTTTTCCCTCTTAGCAATATACTTGAAAGGGAAGCACATTTTGGAACGACTGCTGAAATTTATGCCTACCGTGAAGAACGGGAGTATGGAATTGAAACAGTTAAAGTAAAAGCTATAGGAAGACAGAGGTTCAAAGTGCTCGAAATAAGAACTCAGTCAGATGGGTAGGAAAATAAATATATTCCATGGGTGAATTGGGAAACCTGTTATAGATAGCAGATTATAATCTTGTTACAAACTCTCAACTATCTTTTGTATGTGTGTGTGTGTTTAAATTGCTATTCACAAACCAGGTACAAGGTCTTGAAGTCACTGATAGCTGTGTTCGGTACAACACTTACCACACAATTACTCAAAATGTTGGACAGTAATTATCCACATACATGTGCCAGCCCACTTGCGGGGAGGGCGGGGTAAAAACACCTAAATAAATAAATAAATTTTTAAAAATGAATTTTAGTTTGTTATACCTTCTCAAATTGAGCTATAGTTATGGTGGTGTAGCTCACTGATCCCAGAGTGATTCCTGTGGATCCCATGATGCCCATTGTTGAGTTTTCTGGCACTTACTCTCCAAAGCAAATACTGGTTTTCTTCTAGATCATTGGAGTAGGAGGTGCTTCAGAAAACTCAGGAGGCATCACCTTTGTGTCTGCTGGAAATATCTGTTTAGAAATGGTTGCCTGCATGATAGGAAGATGGTTGACTTTGAGCCTACTAATGTTTTAGATCATCCTTATCTTTTATGATTGGCCCCAGTCCTCATGGTAGCCATACTATGCTTGCTTCTGCCCCCAACCCATGGCAGCCATTTTGTTGTGGTACCCAATGCCTGTTCTCAGAATACCAGACGTACCTATAGGTTCATCAGGGTTGGAACACCTGATAAGACTGGTCTGTCATAGCTGACTAGTTCAGTTGGCCTGCACTGCTGTTCATACTTAACTTGCTTTGTTTTATTTATCTGGGTGGTACTTTGTTGTTGTTCAGTCGCACAGTCGAGTCCGACTCTTCGCGACCCCATGGACCAGCTCCCGCCAGGCCCTCCTGTCTTCCGCTGTCCTCTGAAGTTTGCTCAATTTCATGTTCGTTGCATCTATGACACTGTCTAACCATCTAATCCTTTGCCGTCCCCGTCTTCTTTGACCTTCAATCTTTCCCAGCATCAGGGTCTTCTCCAGTGAGTGCTCCCTTCTCATTTGGTGGCCAAAGTATTTGAGCTTCAGTTTCATTATCTGGCCTTCCAGGGAACAGTCAGGGTTGATTTCTTTTAGGATTGACTGATTTGATCTTTTTGCAGTCCAAGGGACTCTCAAGAGTCTTCTCCAGCACCATAGTTCAAAAGAATCTATTCTTTGGCGCTCGGCCTTCCTTATAGTCCAACTCTCGCAGCCATACATGAGTACTGGGAATACCATTGCTTTGACCATGCGGACTTTTGTTGGCAGGGTGATGTCTCTACTTTTTATCATGCTGTTTAGGTTCGCCATCGCTTTCCTCCCAAGGAAGAGGCGTCTTTTAATTTCATGGCTGCTGTCAAAGTCTGCGGTGATCTGGGATCCCAGGAACGTGAAGTCTGTCACTACTTCCACGACTTCCCCTTCTATTTGCCAAGGGGTGATGGGGCCGGATGCCATGATCTTAGTTATTTTGATATTGAGCTTCAAGCCCACTTTTGCGCTCTCCTCTTTTACCCTGAGCAAGAGGCTCTTTAGGTCCTCTTCACTTTCTGCCATTAGAGTGGTATCGTCTGCATATCTGAGGTTGTTGATCTTTTCCCCAGCAATCTTAATTCCCGCTTGTGATTCATCCAGGCCAGCATTTCGCATGATGTACTCTGCATATATATTAAATAAGCAAGGTGACAATATACATCCTTGTTGTACTCCTTTTCCTATGCTGAACCAATCAGTTGTTCCATATCCGGTTCTAACTGTCGCTTCTTGGCCCTTATACAGGTTTCTCAAGAGACATGTGAGGTGGTCTGGTACTCCCATCTCTTTAAGGACCTGCCATAGTTTGTTGTGATCCACACAGTCAAAAGCTTTAGCATAGTCAATGAAGCAGAAGTAGATGTTTTTCTGGTACTCTCTTGCTTTCTCCATAATCCAGCGAATGTTGGCAATTTGATCTCTGGTTCCTCTACCTCTTCGAAACCCAGCTTGTACTTCTGGCAAGTACTAGGTACTTGGAAATTTAATTACTTTCTTTTGGTCACGGAGAAGCCTTCTAAGATACCTGTAAATTTGTGAACAGGTTCTGGAAGTTTCTAGCAAGAGACCTCAAAATATTACTTAACTAGCCTGATACCTGTGCTTCGCTACGGTATTTAAGTTCTGTAAACCCAGTTAAAATACTGATGATGTGAAGTTTGAAATGTAGCATTTGTTGTAGGAGTTCTAATGGAGAAGATTGTAGGCGTAAAAAATGAAGTGAGACATACATACTTGTGTTTTTTTCTCTACTGAAGGACCTCTCTGTAGACCACATTGGTGGTTCTGCCCTCAAGTGCTAGGATCACCAGGCTGCTTGGTGAGCTCACTCTGGAGCAGGCAACATTTAAGAAGCAGTTGTCTGTTAAGTCAACTCCTGAGGTTTTACCTCAGAACTCTGAGCTACACAGTTGACCAATCCGGGGGGTGGCGGGGCGGCCAGGACGCAGCAGCCTGCCAGGCACATAGAAAACAATGGGGGGAACATATTTTGCCCCCTTTTACCCACTCAGAAATTTCTTCATAGTGGGGGCTGACCTCATGGTAGGAATGCATTCTCCTTATTTTGGGTTTCTTGGTGCAGGGGGTGTAGGGGTTTGCCCTTGACATTGAATGGGGGGGAGGGCATGGCCCCCCCTTTTTTTTTTTTTACAAAATTGCCCCTCATTTATGTTACTTTTAAGTGGGACATAACTACGTATTCAAAATGCCATCTGAGCAATCAGATATTAAGCAAGTTCATATGAACCAATTTGTTAGAACCCACATTGTGAGAAGTTAAATAACCTAATAACAGAAACCAGTTCTCTACAAATTTGGGGTATATTTCCATTGTGGGTGGGAGTGTGGCTAAGCTGGGTTAGCAGCACTGCTAAGGTGATCCCGCTGGGGCGGCGTCCCGCTGGGGCGGCGTCCCGCTGGGGCGGCGTCCCGCTGGGGCGGCGTCCCGCTGGGGCGGCGTCCCTAATGGATTAAAGTACCCTGATCCTACTCCTACACCTGACAGACACCTGCCTGTCTGGTGTTGGGGGGGATCATGTTTAAAAGCATCAGGGAGGCTGGGCCAGCAGCAGGGCTAAGGCAATCCTGCTGAGCAAACCTCCACGGCGGCTGTAAGCATCCCACCTCCTCTCCTACACCTGACAAGCAGCTGCCTGTCCAATGTAGGAGGGGGGAGGAGTATTAGAAACCACTGTGGAGGCAGGGCCAGCAGGATCACTAAGGCATTACTGCTGGGGGCTCCCTCTTGGCTTTAAGCACCTTGCAACCACTGCTGCACCTGACAGACAACCGCCTGTTAGGTGTAGGAGGTGGGGGGAGTGTGTTGGAAGCCATCAGAGAGGCTGGGCCAACAGCTTTGCTTCACCTCACAGGCAGTTGGCCACTCCTGATTTCCTCAACTGTCATTAGCTCTCTGCAGTCCCCTGTAACTGTTTTTTTTTTTTACCTCAGAACCCTGAGCTCTGCAGCTGACCAATCAGAGGGGGGGGGTGCAGGGAGGCAGCTGCCTGGCAGCCGCATAGGAATCAATGGGGGGAGCACATTTTACTCTTTTTGACCCCCTTAGGGGTCAAATTTCTAAAAATCCCTTCGTAGTGAGCACCTACGCCATGGTGGGAGTGCTCTCCCCGAATTTGGTGTCTCTAGGTCCAGCGGTTTGGCCTGGGAGTTGATTTTACGGTGAGGGGACTTTCTTTTATATATATATAGATGGTGCTTAAATTATGTCTTTGTGCTTACACACTTCCCCTTGTAATCACTGAGGGAAGGATAGCAAGAGAATACCCTAACCCTATCCAGGAATTGGTTTAACAGTTGACAAAAAATGGGGTGGGGAGAATATTGATGGTAACATTCTAAGACCATTTATAGAGATTAGAAAAGGTGACTGGGGATTGGCTCTCTTTCCTTCCTTATCTGAAAGATTCAGAGCAATGAACTGTAATTTTAAAGAAGATATTCCTGTTAGAAAAAATGAAACATGACATGCTAAAGCTGTACCTTAGATTTGGAAACCAAAACCATCCCAGGGAAAAAAAAATAGCATTCAATGTGAAACAAAGAATCCTTGCATAAACAGTTACCTCACTTTTTGGAGTGTTTATTCAAACACACATCCAGTTGAAGAACATCTGGCAAGACAGTGGAGCAGGAATAGTGCAAATACCATTCACACGCATCTACAGTGTGAGGCCCATAACCCAGGTTTCTTCCCCAGGTAGCTTGACAACCTAGCACAAAATGAACAGTAAAATGTAGATTATAGATTCATCTGGATGTTTAAAAATGATATGTGTTCAGAGAATAATATAATGAATAACAAGAGACATGTCTGTTTAATGCCCTGGTCAAGCTTAAAAAAATTCCAACTTAATGGAGCAAATTCCAGAAGCTCATGTAGCTCTAAGATAAGTGGCCACCTGTGACCTTTGAATATTCTGTTCCCCACTGTAGCCTGGGAAGAATTATGCCAAATTAGTTCAAAGAACAGAATAAGTTGCCATGTGGCAGTTCAAGGAATTATTTAGTGAAGTAATTATAGTTCACATCGTGCAAAAAGTTAGGGTGACTTCATTAGGTTTCTAATATTAGAATAACCTGAATTTGGGATTTTCTGACTTTATGACATGTTTGGAGAGATCACCTTTAGACTTCATTAAGGGCTTTTTAAAGAAAGAAGGTAACTAGATGTCCTAGTGGAAAAATCTTAACCTTTTTAGCTTCCCTGAGACATTAGAGGGAGTTAAAATGGTACCATATTTGGATTCTGCAACTTCCATTTAGCTGAACTATATGCTGTGATACGCAACAGAATTCTGCCTCAGGTACTGATATTTTTGTATATCACTTTTCAAAGAATAGAACATTTGAGAAACAATTCCTTTTGATCCCAGTTGTCACTTTTTAGCGCTTCAAATCTCTTGTTCAAAATTGTTTACAAATATTCCTTTGTATTCTTGAGGGGTTTTTCATATTCACTTTTTTCATTACCACTTCCATATCCTTTAGATGTGCGCGCGCGCTCTCTCTCTCTCTCTCTCTCTCTCTCTCTCTCTCTCTCTCTCTCTCTCTCTCTCTCTCTCATCTTTCAGATTATTTGCTGAAAAAGTAATTTGAGGATTCAGTGTGAGATGCAATATGAGGCACTTTTTGGAAGGGACATTTAGGGGGAAATGACTGTCTGGTAGCATGTAATGTCTTTGCAGTTCTTTTCCATCTTTGATAATAAAAATAAATTCTCTGGACCTGTAGGTATGTGAACACAAGATGGCAGCACACATTAAGACCATCATCCATTGCATCTCTCAAAATATGTTGATACAGTGAAAGACCCTGTTCTTTCTTTTAAAAAGGCTCTGTCACAACATTCGTAATACCTCTAATGATCCTGACACCTAATGTCAGAACAGCTGGCCTTTCTGCACCAGGTTACATTTTATTTTTTTACCTAGGCAGCTGTTGACTGCTGATGCTTGTTTAGCAGGCAGGGTTTTTGTTTTGTTTGCATTTTTCATAATTCCACTGTTAAATATAATCATCTGCTGCTTATTATTTTACTTCTAAGCAATTACTAATCCACTTTTATCCTGGTGCTAAATTATTTGATTTTATACTTCTGTTTTTTCTGCTCTTTTTGTAATGGGTTTTACTGAGTATTATCCATTAGGGTGTAAACTGCATATTCTGCAAGACATCTTGAATACTTGTTGAAAAGTAGATAACTTGGTTCTAATTACCTAGATATGACTCAGGCCTGGCTTCATTTCCACTGAATTATTGCTGTCAATTTAGTACTTCATTTTAAGAGGCTTGTAATTCTGTTTCTTATATAGATTTTTCCGTGCCATATTTCTACTGTTAAGTAAGTTGATGGAGACAGACTACAAGTTTGCAAAATAGATGGATATAAGCAGGACATCTCAGTTTTACCTCCCCCACTGTTTCTGTTCCCTGAAAGCCCCCGTAGCCTCTCCTATTTTCCTGCTTCCTTCTCTCCATCCTACCCTCCAGCCAACCTGCCTTTATCTGCCCCTGTCTTCAGCTTTCCCGCCTTCTCTCCCCCTAGCAGCCTGTACCTGGAAAAACCATGGCCCAGTTGTGTGGTGCCAGCAACCAGGCTAGGTCTAGATTTGTGATAGGGATCCCACACAACTTGCAGGCAGTGGTGGAACATGCTCAAAGTCCTAGCCAGTGGTTTGTGGGCAGCACCCACGGCTTGGATTCCATGCTGCTGAACATCACTGCTCCTCTGTTCAGCTGATTGAAGGTATTGGGGGTTGGAGGGCATGGGCAAACCATGCCCCCCAGTCCCCAAAATTATTTGGCTGGTATGGTGGGGATGTGAGCCTTCTTCTGGCCATAGCCAGAACGTACTTCCTGTCCCTCAGATTGCTGATCTGCTGTGCGCCTAGTCCTTTAAATACCCCCTTGCCCACCACATTGCTGATTGGCAATGCAGGGAGTTGGAGTTCTGGCCATGGGCACCCATCTTTCTGCTTCCCAGTGAGTTGTGCCTGTGGCCAAGAGCCCACAGAGACCCAATGCCTGCTCCTCCTTCACTACTGTCCTGTGGAGGAGGCGGCAGTGGGTCCTTACTTGGTTAACTGGCAACCCTGGTTGCCTAGTATTTCAGGGGAAATAAAAAAAAACATCTTTTACTGTAGTTAACCAACTTCTTGAAATTTAGATAACTGACGTTTTATGTGACTCCTGAACAGAACTAGACGGTGAAATCTTTTACGTGATGATTTCTGTTTAAAGATTGAATCTTAATTGCATCCTTTAAAAAGATCATAAAATTCAATTTTTGGTTCAAACAATAATCTTTCATTATATAAATCAGGGTGGCTTATATTATTTCAGAGGAACTATGTTCTGTGAAGAAGAGTGTTAGGTTTGGACCTGCTTCAAAGTAATGCTGCATAGACTTAGGTTTTATACACATTACCTCTCACCTTACCTGACCTATCATGTACTATGAAATTATTTAGATAAGCTACTAATATAAATATATTGCATTACAAAATTATCCTAAAAATAAATGGATAAAATAAAAATTAAAAGAATGGAAACATGCATTTAATGCTGCAGGAGGCATGTTTCAGTTTATAAATGCTTCTAACTGTATAGATGTTAGTAGCACAGATGCATACACATCATCTTTCAGTGCTATGAGGCTTAAGCCTGTAGAGAAATCTCCAGTATTGCTAAGGTTACAGGGCTTACTTCCCACAGTCAGTAATATAGAGAGATTTTCCCTATATAGCTCAGCATTGCTGAAAGTGGGTCTTTCGGAGCTCTCTTTTGCCTTGTAAAGCTCCAACATCGCTCCTGCAGAACTTTGTTTTGGAGCAGGGGTCCCCAAACTTTTGAGCCTGGAGGTATGTTTGGAATTTTGACACAGGGTGGTAGTTGCATCCATGAAACAGCTGCTGCAAGAAGCAAAGCCAAGCCACTAAATGGCTTCTGTAGCTTTCCTTCAGTCATACAGTGCAGATCCTTGTGCTGTGGTAGCAGCTGTAGCCAAAGCACTTGTTTTTGAAAATTTGCATAGCCAATTAAAACTCCAAGACCACCTGGTCCTGCCCACTTTCTAAAAAACACTAAGGGGGCTCTAAGAAAAGTGTCAGCAGATACCGTGGTATTCATGGGTATCATATTGAAGACCTTTGTTTTGGAGGGTAGATAAGCAACTTATTCTTTACTTACCCTTCCCACCATTTGTACAGTTGTTGTGGGGCAGGGCAGTTCATCTATTGTATTAACCTTTGGTGTGGTGGAGAAAAACTTCTCACTTCCTTCTCAGGCCTCAACAGGAATAGTATAAGCAAAGAGCCCCATAACAATAGCACTTAACACTCAAACATTAGAGAGAATAATTATATTCAAAACTTTCCAAATCCAGTTTTGCGTTTTGCTGTGATGGCAGAAAAGTGTATAAACTTGTGCTTGGATGTAATATCTTTTCCCATTTTAAAGTGTCAGGCTACTTTTCAGCATTGAATTAACTAAAGCATAGCCGTGATAGAAATGGGATATTTGGCCATCAATGATGTGGGGGGGGGGAACCTTATAAAAATAAAATGCAGAAAATCATGTGAAATAGCTTAAATTTCTGTGTGGCACTCTTTGAGATGCCTTGTTTGCATAGATAAAGGGGCTATTTATTCAGTCCATAGAAGCCAGATGGGTGCGATTTTCATACTATATGAAATCTTTTTATCAGAATCCAGCAGGCAAAAGTACAAATCCTTCCTGAGCGAGTATTGCCTTCAACGATGTTGGCAGTGCAGCTGGAGTCTCGCAGCAGATGCCACCTATTTCCTTCTTCCAAGCCTACAGCATGGCAGGATCAACATGTACATCAATGGCGGCAGAAATATCAAAAGGTCAGAAGCTAATTGTATTTTTATGTGACATTTCGAAAATCAATATAAATTCCATCTGTCTCTTTTAAAAGAGAGATGTGCAAACTGGGACAGTATCTGTCAGCCTCCTGCGGTTGCTGCTGTTTTTTGGGTGCCTTATCAGTTCATTGCAATGGGCAGCTGCAAGTTTGTTAGATAAGTCACAGCTGATTCTAATTACCTGTTGGCAGCTTTTGGAAGGAGAGGGGGGAAAGAGGGTGCTGGAGGCCAAGATGAAAGGCCAACGTCTAAATACACATGGAGGTACATACTGTAGTTCCTCTGCTTTCTAGAATTAGGGCAGGCTTCATCCATGTAGAGATGTAATAGGCAGTGTAGTCATCTCAGTCTTGGCCTCCATTTTGTTGTTTGTAGTCTGTAATTTTGAGAAAGGTATAGTTTAGGTCAGTTGGCAATGCAGGATTTTTTTATCTTAATGCAGTATGTGACTTTCTCCTGATCCCTCATTGTCATGTGGATTGTGGACATAGATTTAGGACAAGGCTAATATATTGTGTTGCCTTTTAATCTTTAGCCTTCATGCCTCATTATTCTCCATGAGAATGTCACTTGTGAATTTGCACATTTAAGGTGATAACTGAAGATTTTCCAGTGTGTTACAGCCAAAGTCAACACTGTGTTCACAGAATAGTTGGACCAGGAGTTCTGGACAGAATTGTGTTCTGTTATTTGTTAACATGATCTTTTTGCATGTGAGAATAGGTGTGTGCTCCAGTAGCTTGCAGAAACCTTTTCAGCCTTATCAATAGTTAAGAATTAGTGGCCTTAACCAAGATTAATAGTAACCCAGAGATCAAATTCTGGTTTCAGATCCTGGTTAAAAGTGAACCCTGGACAGTAGTACCCATGTAACTGTAGCAATTATTAAGACTGAGAGGGAAATCACATGCAAGTCAGGACAGGTGGGAGAGAATGACTGGTAGGAGATTAAACATGTTAGGTACTCAAGTGGTTGAGTAGCAAGAACATCAAAAATATATAAATATTTATTGCACAGTGCAGCAGGTCAAAGTTAAAAACAACACACATACACAGAGAATAAAAATGTCATATACAACAACCAATTGGAGTTGCATGTACAGTGATAATAGGATGTCAACAATAGTTTGGCATAATGATATATAACCACTAAGCCAGATGCGTTTCAGCCCTAAGGGCCTTCTTCAGTGGTCGAAAACGTGTCACACACACATAAAGTAAAATATATTTTCTTTTGGGGGCCCAGGCCGGTTTTAAATCATTCCTAAAAATAGTAGATATATAAGGTTGTTAGAATATAACATGGTGACCTTTACAGGAAAGATGCTTTACAAAACATAAATGGAATAGTTGTTAACTTGGAGACCAAGCTCTATGAGGAAAGGCTGAGGGACTTGAGGATGTTTAGTCTGGAGAAGAGGAGGTTGAGTGGGGGACATGATTGCTCTTTTTAAGTATTTGAAGGGCTGTCACTTAGAGGAGGGCAGGGAGCTGTTCCTGTTGGCAGCAGAGGATAGGACTTGCCGTAATGGGTTTAAATTAAGGGTAAGAAGGTACCAGTTGGATATTAGGAAAGACTGTTTTACAGTAAGAGTTTTGCAACAGTGGAATCAGCTGCCTAGGGAGGTGGTGAGCTCCCCGTCATTGGCAGTCTTTAAGCAGCAGCTGGACAAACACTTGTCAGAGATGTTCTAGGCTGATTCTGCATCAAGCAGGGGTTGGACTAGATGGCCTGTATGGCTCCTTTCAACTCTGTGATCTATGATTCAATTATACTTACACTACAGGCTGAGACTCCAAATAAAGAATGAAAGACAGACCTGTATGTCATAAGGAGCCAGGGCTCTGATATCTCTGAACCAATGTTCAGTAAAGGAGATGGCAGTGTTCCCTCTAAGCTGAGTTAGTGTGAGCTAGCTCACAAGTTTTTAGCCTCCAGCTCACACCTTTTTGTCTTGGCTCAGGGAGGATGGCTCCAGAGCAAATTAATTTATGCAGTAGCCAACTCACTCACAACTTTAATGCCAACAGCAAACAAAGTAGAATTTTTGCTCACAAGACTCCACAGCTTAGAGGGAGCATGAGATGGCATAACCACAATGTAGAACCACATATAGTATTATTGAAATAACATGAAGTATGCTGCCTCAAACAGTCAGCAATAATGTCTGAATCATTAAAAAGGAATTTTGTTTATATATCTAATTCCCAACATGCCCCCTCCATGCGGATATCTAAATCCGCACATTGGGGGCAGGGAGATTTTCCTGCACATTTGAGGCAATCCCCAGATGTGCAGAAAAATCTGAAAACTTGGAAAAAATATGCAGGGGATATTTAAATCCCCCCAAAAGTAAAAGAGTGTTCCCTGCGCAGGTGCAGAGAATGCTGGGAGGAGGACATCGGCGGGGCTGGGGGGGAGATCGGCGACAGCAGAGGAGGTCCTGAGGTCCTCCTGCTTCCAGGAGCTGGGGGGGGGATTCTCCCCCCCGCGAGTATCACGGGTCCCTCTTCTTGTATATGTATGTATGTGTGGATCTCTCCTTATACATAATTGCAATTTAGTCTGGCAACATTCCATGCGCTTCCATTGGCTGTAAAATGCCCTCCTTCAGCCATTAGCCCATCAGCTGCCACTCAAGAGTACTCACATGCCATTGGCCAGGTGCTGGGTTTGCTCCTCCTCCCCGCCCACTCCTTCAGCCTCTGGGCCCTCTCAGAATTTCTGGCAGACAGCTTTCTCTCTTAATGAAGACAGTTGCCTCCTATATGAGACTAACTTTTTCCCTCAGTAGCTGTTGGTAGGTGTAACAAAATGGCAGTTCTCTATATCTGTGAGATGGCTGCTGTCTCTGTGTTTAAGATGTTCTCCCCAGAAGGCTTAATTGAGCTGTAGTTCCAGATAGGGTCCTTCCTCATCTACTGGCCTACATTTCCCAGCTGCACCAAAAAGTGTGGGAAAAGAGGGACTTGGGGCAGGGCAGCATCAATATAGACTGCAGCTAGGCCACAAGCCAGAGATGTGGGGGAACCCTGGGAGGCAGCAGAAATTCAGCCACTCCACAGTCAGCTGGGCTGGGGAATGAATGGAAGTTTCCCTGCTCTCTTGGGCAAGAGAGAGAGAGAGGCTAAAGCAGAGCCAGTCCAAGGAGAGATCCTGTCCTGAGCCCACAAACTCCAGAGCTAGAGTGTTGTGTGTAGGGA
>NW_015170300.1:0-37536 GCF_001447785.1 Gekko japonicus | reverse complement strand
GGGAAAGATGATTGTGTTTAACCCCTGTTGATTTATGCCCTTACTCCTACAGTTGTGCCTTATTTATTTAGTGTGTGTGTGCCCCATAATTGTGTAAATAGTTAAATTCTTTACTTTGGGCTAATAATCTGTGTTGTCTTCTGACAACATAGTCTTCCCTGCCCTGCACAATACCAAAAGGTAGCCCAGGGAAGCAAGAAAAGGCCAGATGCTTGGGTTGCCAACTTTCCAGGGATCCCAAAAAAACTGGGGATTCCATCTCCAAATACGGAGATTTGGCCAGAGGGGTCTCACCATCCCTCTAAAAAGACAGTGCCAATTCGGTGAGTCGTGTCAGCGAATTTAAGGAGTGAGATACGCGCATGGGATGAGGGTGGGAGGCAAACAGTTGAGTGGTGAACTGGAGCCCGTTTCGCCACGGTAGGCAACCAAGCTTGGTTCAGACAATGGAAGGAAACCCTTTGCAGGCCTTTGTGAGGAACTCATTGGGGCCAGTCCTGAGTCTAGGGTTGCCCGCCCCAGGTAGGGAGATTCCTGGAGATTTTCCGGAAGAGTCTATGGAAGCCAGGGTTTGGGGAGGGGAGAGGCCTCAGCTGAACAGAATGCCATACAGCCCACCTTCCAAAGCAGTTATTTTCTCCGGGGGGGTGGGATCTGTTGTCTGGAGTTCAGTTGTGATACCTTGTGATCTTCAGGGTCCACCTGGAGGTTGGCTGCCCAACCTTAACAGTCAGTGCTTTAGAGCAGGGTCTGCTAGATCCAGGTTCTTGCTGTATTTTTTTTTAAATTTATTTATATTTAAATTTATACCCCGCCCTACCCCGAAGGCTCAGGGCGGCTCGAAGGCTCAGGGCGGCTGTAGAAGCTGAGTGGGTGATTTTGGACCAGTCACAGACTTTCAGCTTAACCTACCTCACAGGGTTGTTGTGCAAGTCAAAAGGGGGCGAGGAAACTGATGTAAGCTGCTTTGGTTCCCATTGCAGAGAGAGACTACTTTTCCTCCTGGGAAACCATTGTTGCCAATCTCCAGGTGAGGGCTGGAGATAACTCAGAATAACAACTTCTCTCCAGGTGGCAGAGATCAGTTCCCCTGGAGAAAATGGTGGATTCTGTGGCAGTCAGGGCTTCAGAGCACAGAAAATGGTGGACTCTGGCAGTCAGGGCTTCAGAGCACGGGAGAGGCTGCAGGTGTGTGTGTGCGGGGGAAATGGAAAGTTGGAAATAAAGGTCGGTTGATGATGGGCTGGGAAGGCGATAGGGTTGCCAACTCCAGGTGGGAAATTCCTCGAGATTTGAGGGATGGAACCTGGAGAGGGTGAGGTTTGAGGAGGGGTGGGACCTCAGACTGGTACAATGTCATAGACTCCATCCTCCCAACCAGCCATTCCCTTCTGGGGAACCACTGTTCCCAATCTCAGGAGAGTGGTGGAAATCACTCAGAATTACAACTGATCTCCAGGAGGGAAGGCGGAGGCGATGTAAGGCTGAAATCAGAGGGGCAGAAATGGCAGGTTGATGCTTGGCTGGGAAGGAGATAGAGTTGCCAACTCCAGGTTGGGAGATTCATGAAGACTTGAGAGGTGGAGCCTGGAGAGGGCGAGGTTTGAGGAGGGGTGGGGCCTCAGACAAGTACAATGCCATAGACTCCACCCTCCAGACCAGCCATTTCCTCCTGGGTAACAATTGTTGCCAATCTCCAGGTGAGGGCTGGAGATAACTCAAAATTACAACTGCTCTTCAGGTAGCAGAGATCAGTTCCTCTGGAGAAAATGGTGGACTCTGTGTCATTATACCCTGCTGAGGTCGCCACAGCACATTGACGCTGAGTGCCCAAGGCCTTGGCACTCTCTCAAAGCCTCTTTCTGGAGCTCGTTGTATTTATTTCCACAACGGGCCTTATTCCTAGTATGTGTATATGTATGTATGTGTGTGTGTATATAAAAATATAGGAGCAGGAAAGGAGGGAGAAGAAATAGTAAAAAAGGAAGGAACGGGGGGGGGGGAGAGAAAGGCAGAGCACTTTTAAACTTAATCCATACTTAGTCAATATATAGCCAATCAGTCTCTTCATTTAGTGCCAATGGCAATGAGGTCCCCAAAATATATATCCAAAAAGTCTTGTTTCTCCTTAGTTACTTAAGGAGCTGGTGTGGGGGAGCCAAAACTTGTTCAGCCACCCAGAATCAAAGCTCCTTATCAGTGTGAGTGAAGGTCAGAAATGTTGTACTAGTGGAGCTGAAATTTTTTCTACCCTGATACAGCTATGATGCTCACAAATGCATGTCTTGACAGGTCTTGTTGAGAAACCTACATATAGGAGGTTGCATGGCCATTGTACAATATATATAATACCTTTAGAATTACGATTAACAAAAGAATTAATATTGACGGTCTTATAATTTTACAAATTCTTTAATGTATGTCTTTTGACTGAAAAACACATGCTGCACAATGCTAAAAGGGAAATTGACTTAAGGGATACCTCTACCATCCATTGTGGTGTTATCTGTTTTAGGCTCATCAATTTTACTTGTTACCAGCATATCCTGTAAATTTTTGGATCATCTGTAGGCAAAGGGGGGGATCTACATCTGGGTATATCTGATTAGAGAAGCCAGCGCTTCTGGATGATGTCACTTAATTGAGTGTAAGTTCTATTACATGTGAAGGTTATTACTAGGGATGTGCATGAACTGAGAAACGAACCACGGTTTGAGCATGAACCAGGCCAGTTTATGGTTCGTTTTGAACCAGTTCATTTGGTTGCATCTTTCCTGAATCAGAAAAGAAACCGCCTTTTTTCCATGGAGGTTCATTAGAGCACTTCGTTCTCCAGACAGCTTGGTGGCAATTCAATCAATTCCTAGGCAACGCTGGGGGTGGATTTGTGGAGAGCCCTAGAAACACCCATAGCAGTTGTCCATAACTTGGATGGCAGCTGTGGGAGCCAACCATGGAGCTTTCATTCTGCTCTATGGGAGCAGATTGTGTGTGTGTGTGTACACCCACACACACTGACTCAGCTGCTTTCCCTTTGCAGCAGGAAGAGAGAGGAGTTATTTGTTGTGTGAGAGTGAGTTAGGAAGAATTGCTTGGTGCGTGGCTGATTTAAGGGGAGACTAGAGCTAAGCTTTCCTGCTTTGGGAGACTGTAACTCAGACATCCTAAATCCAATCTTCACCAAACTTGGAGGGTGGGTGGAGGAGAGCCTGCTGAAGACTCCCTTTAAGTTTGGCATTTCTAACTCGTGAGAAGCTGTTCTGTCACCTCCTGAACTCACAAACTGAACGAACCACAAAACCGGTTTGGGAAACAGGAAAAGTTCGTGAAAGTTCATGGTTTGTGGTTCGTCAGTTCATGCGGATCCCTAGTTATTACCATTCTATCTGTGTTTTGTTTCTTTACCCTGGGAGTTAGAAGGGATGCCCTAGTAGTGTTTTTCGCTCTGAAAAAAGCCTGTTTAAGAATGTTGGCTGAATAACCCCTGTCAGACATTTGCTTCAACAGTATTTGAGCCTGTTTATTAAAGTCTGATTTGAGGCTACAATTTCTTTTGCATCTAAGAAGTTGGGAATATAGTAAATTCTTTTTCAGATGGTAAGGATGAAAACTGCCCCCAGCCAAGAAGGAGTTAACATCTGTGGGCTTTCTATACATACCAGTATGTATGGTATTGCCCTGTTTTCCAACTACAATATCTAGAAAATTGAGGGTACTTTTATCAAATTTCAAATGGGATAGTTTCATGTATTGATGCATTGGCCAAACTGAGCTAGTAGTTCTTTGGAACCTGTCCAGATGAAGATATCATCAAAAAATCTCTTTATATAGAGAAGTATAGTTCCTATTTATGTTATCGTTCTGCAGGCTAAACTCATATTCTAGTTTATCCATAAATAGGTTCGCCAGTTCAGGGGCAAAATTGCAGCCCATAGCTGTGACAAAAACTTGCCAAAAGAAGGATTGCAGAATTGAAAAAAAGATTTTTTAAGGCACAGTTTTGCAATACTGCACAAGAATGATGTGGATGGGTTCAAGTTATCTCTCCTTTCCCAACACCTCAGATAGTACTTGGAGGGCCTCATCCTGTGGAATGTTGGTATACATTGAAGCCATGTGCATTGTCACAAACAATATAGCCTCAGAAACTAAAGGTTTAAGAAAAAGGTCCAAATATATAGCAAGGATCCACATCCCACAAAATGAATCCACATTCCAAGACTGTTGGTCTACCTTGAACTGGGAGAATATCTTTGTGAATCTTCAGTAGCAAATAGAATTGAGGCACTCACTTTTCAGATTGCAGGAGGAAATCATATGTGTGTTTATATAGTTTTCGAGCAACACCCCCCGTAGCAATTCTTCTATCTATTTCTTGCCTTAGTAGGATTTTCTGAGCTCGTGATATAATGTGTCATTGTTTAATTGTCTGTGTGCCTCTTTGATGTAATTATCATGATACCACACAACTACGATACCACCCAACTGCCGGCTTAAAAATAACATCTGTATGCTGGCAGAGTTGTTTGAGAGTGTTTTTCTCCAAATTACTTAGATTATGCCAGGCTGGGAACTCAACCTGTTCCAGTCTATTTATTTCTTCCAGGACAAGCTCTTGAAAAACTAGGACTCTAGGGGTATTAGTAGGACAGTTAAATGTAGAGTTAGGTTGTAAAATACCATTACCAGTAGATAAGTTTAAAGTTTCCTTATCCCCCTTAAAATAGGTTTCACATGGGATCTAATACAAGCAGGGGACCTGCAAGGACCTGCCAGGGGCATCTTATTTTTCCCTCCCCCACTATTTCCTCTTTACTTTCTCTGAAAGCCCCCATAGCCTCTCGTTTTCCTGCTTCCTTCTTTCCTTCCCACCCACTAACGAACCAGCCAAAAGACTTGTATGAAGAGCTGAAAATACTTGATTTCTGAATCCCTAAATTAGAGGGGCCGAATTCTGCTGTTAGGGCCCTTTTTAGATTTTAATTAATTCTGATGCAGACATGTCATTCTCTTCTGAATGGCCAGGTAACAACTATGCTCATAAAGGGTTCAAGGTTTTTTGCTCAGCTGAACTAATTTTGCTTTTTTCTTAGGAAAGGTAGACTTTGCCACTTCTGCACTTTGCCACTTAGGAAAGGTAGACTTTGCCTTAATCACATCCATGTTATATTACTGTAATACGGTGAACTGGTTAAGCCTCAATTCTGCCTAAACTTGTAGCTTTTATTCTTTCATTTTAAATATATGTTAATGTTTTAAGTCCTTTTAAAAAAACAGGTAAGACTAAATAAAAATAAGCAGAATACAGAATCTAATCTGGTGATGGCTTTAGTCCTTCAGCAAATCTCAGTGTGTAAAGGCAGGTGATTACAGTGAAATGGTCCCTAATATAGAGTCTAATTCAAAGTGACCAAGAGTATACCTTTATGTTACTGTGCTAGCTTCCCTTTTCTTTCTTTCTTACTGCAGTGCTTTTTTGTCCTTCATTTAGGCTTAATTTTCTTCAAATGTGTTGTTACAGTTTAATAGATTCCATAGAGAGTGAACACTGGTCCTAAAAACAATGTAACTGTGAGCTGATTCATCCATGCCCTATGTTGCACAATAAACTGCTTAATATGCAGTAGCGTAAGGTCAGCTTCACAGGTCAAGCAATTTCCCATATGAATGGGGCAATTTCAAGCACATAAATGCAAATGGCAATATGTGTTAGTTACATTTTATCCTTTCCACCCCACACCTTCCTCCAAGAAGCTGAAGTCAGTGTGGTTCAGAAATGCAAGTCCTTGGTTGCTGCTGTTCCATCGTCTAAAAAACACATTTATCCCTCTTCCCCTTATTAGGATGTTCTGAAGTTCGAAAGAAATGTTGTGTTCTTTACCAGAAAGTACTGAAAAGAAGAGTCATACAAACACAGAATGGGGGAGGTGTTGGAATGGGCTAATTATTAAATACGCCAGTGCGTAGCATTATCCTTCCCCTGGTATTGGTAAAGCTTATTCTGCAATAATAATGAAATATATATGTCTTTACAGAGGAAGTTCCACTGTGCTAGTCTGACTTCATGGCCATCTTGGCTGTATTCCTTATATGATGCTGTAAGTATTAACAAGATCTTAATCTTTGTTACATTTATTTATTTATTATTATCAAATTTATAGGCCACCCTCCCCGCAAGCGGGCTCAGGGCGGCTTACAGAAGAGGTTTAACATCATACATCGTTGTGGGTTATTAATCTTTTAAAACATTTACTTTTAAAATAACAAATGGACAGATCCTACGGCTCCCTTCTTGTGCTAAACAAGAAAGACTGCAGCTTTCTTACTACTACAAAGGAAACATGGGAATCCAACCCCATGTGCTTTCTGTAGCTTGGACTGTTGTCTTGTTAATGTATTGATGCAGTCTTTACCCCCAAAAGTTGGTACATCCTCCAATGGATTAATTATATGTTATTTTTATCTTACTGACTTTGTACTTCAAGCAGTTCTCTTGCTGACTTAGTTTTGAATCAACTAATGACCTTAAAACATGCTTTTTAGCATCCGGTGACCTGCACAGATGTAGCTTTTAATTTGCCATGAGGCTTCAGTAATCAACCTACAGATAGACTTTGAACTTTGTTCATCTTGTTAGTATGAAGACTCTGAATGATTTGTGTACCAGTATTACTTGTCTGGTGCTCTTCTAGACCCTGAATACAATGAAGAAGAATTCTTTATTTTCTTGTTTCAGTTTTGTTGACTGCCAGCTTAGATTTTCAGTTAATATATTTGTCCTTGGCAAAAGTAGGTGTGATGCCTCTTTTGTATATGCATACCAACATGTATAGAGAATTACTAGTTTTGTGTACTTGCTGGTAAATGTAAAAGTTAAGCTGTTGACTTACACCTACCTGCAAATGTCATTGAATAATAGAATTTTAGCTAGCACTTGCCCTGTTGAAGGTTTTTCACAGTTGTTGTCTTGTAATAACAACAAGCTGTCAAAGGAGGCCAGTGATGTCCCCTTATTGCAGATGGGAGACCAAGAATAAATGTTACCTACTGAGTTTGTGATAGAACTGGGGTTGATCACAACTTTCCCTCAACCACTGAAAAATGGTGTATTTTCCTCAGCCTTTTCTTACAGCTGTTTTGTGTACATAACTTTGGTACAAGTGTAGTATACTATGTTTCTGGATTGCTCATAGTTTCCTTCATTTTTGTATGTGTAAAAAGAAATTCCTAGGGCAGTGATGGTGAACCTTTTAGAGACCGAGTGCCCAGATTGCAACCCAAAACCCACTTATTAGTCGCAAAGTGCCAACACGGCAATTTAACCTGAATACTGAGGTTAGAAAAAACAATTCATACACTAACTTAAGATGATCCAAACAAAGTAAGGAAAGCAATCCCAAATGCTTTCATTTACTTAAAATTATTTGGCAGATAATTCGACACTTTAATGATGGTCTGGGCCTGGCTGGCGCGATGGCACGCATGCCCACAGAGAGGGCTCTGAGTGCCACCTCTGTCACCTGTGCCATAGGTTCACCACCACTGTCCTAGGGAATGTCATTGTCAAATTCAGAATATTACATTTTCCCTCCATAATAAAACCTCAAAGGATCTCTGTTTGTTCTTCTTACTTAATAAAGAAAGAAGAAGTGTTATGTTTAAATTAGGTTTTTCTTCTAACACAAGGAAACCTTGATGGAAAGAGTCAAGCAGCAGCTGCATGAGTGGGATGAAAATCTTAAAGACGAATCACTTCCATCAAATCCAATAGGTACTTTAGTACACTTAACTAAATAAAAAAGTACACTTAATTAAATAAAAAATTCCTTAATATGTCATCCTCTATTTTTCCTTGTTTCTTAATCAGTAGTGGTCCACTGGTTGGTACTGTTACTGGAAAAAAGGGGTTTACCTGAATGTGGGTTATTTTTACAATACAGTATGTTGGTTTCCAAGGTGCCAGACCAGATGGTTTACCTTAAAGGTATATGCTGCTCTTTTATAGGACAGAGCATCTATAGCATTTGGGCCCCTCTGTATAGCAAGGCCTTACATAGAAGCTACTTGAAGGGCTTTTATGTGGCCATTACTCCATACAACTTGGTGGGCAGAAAGCCAAGGGAGAGGCTCAGTTGCTGCTGAAGTGAAGTGCTGCCTCTGTGTGGAACGTGGTTGTTGTTCTTGCTCATCCTGCTCTTGCTATTTGTGTGATGCAGCCAGAGGTTGGTGTGTCCACATCGCGATATTGTCAGCTTTTTGAAGTCAGTTCCATGGTGTCTCCAACCCAAATAATTTTGTGGTATATTCTTCGCCATGCTCCCAGGATTATTATGAGACACACACCATAGTGAATGAAAGGTAAACCATACAACAGTTCAACACATGAGCATATGCTAAAAGCACATAGAAGATATCACTACCACCCATCTTTTCCACTAGAATTGCCGCAAGATAATGTGCTGTTGACTGTTGGTGCTTTAAGTAAAACTATACACCCATAATAAGACAGAACTAATCCAGTATCAAGCTTCTGATTCAGCCTTTTGACTTCTTTAACAAAAATCATAAAATGAGGTGTGCTTTTTCATCCCCCCTCCCCAGATTTTTCCTATAGGGTTGCAGCTTGTCTGCCCATTGATGATGCATTACGAATTCAGCTCCTTAAAATTGGAAGTGCTATTCAGCGACTTCGATGTGAGCTTGATATTATGAACAAAGTAAGTATACTGAATGTTTTTGTTAAGTCGAGTCTGTAAGTATTCATCAGTGATTTTGGTGTTTTCAAACAAGAAACATTTTCAATGCTGTCTCTCAAGGGGAGCATTTTAAATTCAAGAGGCAGGGGTTTTTTTAGATAAGCTTTACTAATATTTAGAGAGTTGAATGCCCAGGGGGAACATTTGGGGGGGGGGGGGGGGGGCTTTTTTCCTTTTTTTTCCTTACTCTTTTTTCCCCAAGAACTTCCCGTCCCAATTTTTCTGATAGAAAAATTGGAAAATTTGGTTAACTGGGAAAAAACTCGTATTAAATATTTTGTCTTTTAGAAGGAGTAAGATGCTTCTTAAGGCAAGGTTTTTCACTCTCAAAATGTATCACATAGAAAGCTCAGGAAATTTGGGGGAACACTGAAATATTTTTTTCTTTTTACGCAAGGGAAACCTTGTCTTACAAAACATTTTATTAGGGGTGTGCATTCAGATCTTTCTGAGCCAAAGATATACCCAAAAAATACGTTATTGATATTTTGGGGGTACATTTCGGCATCCCAAAAGTATCTGGGATTTCCCAGGAAACCCGTGGGGGGAGGAATCTAAAAAAAAAAATCCCAGATATTTTTGGAAGCAGGAAGATCAGGGAAACAGCTGAGAAGCAGGGAGGCTGCTCCCACCTATCAGCTGTTTCCCCCCTTCTGCAGTATATTTAAAACAGGATGGTTTAAAGAGAGTGCAGAAAAGATTTTGAAACGGCTCAGAGGCTGGGAAATTGCTCCCCGCCTATCAGCTGTTCCCCCCCCCTTTCTTCTGCAGTCATTTATACCAGGCTGGTTTGCAGAAAAGATTGAGGAAACAGCTGAGAGGTGGTATCTGCAGCTGAGCTGTGTTTTGCAGCTTTGTTGCTCCTGGGTTCTGTCCCCCCACCACCCGTTTTTTCCAATCCCGGGTCTATTGGACCTGGAAAAAAATGGGATTTTCAAAAATTTCTGAATCTGGATACTTTGCCAGTATTGGGATCCAGATTTTTCAGAAATCCTGAAAACTTTGGGTTCAATACACCCGAACTGGAAAAACCCCTACATTTTACTCATTCTTTTTTTTAAATATATATTTATTAGTTTTCACAAATTGTAACTCATTCTAAATGCACAGCATGAAAAAGTCTGAGGACATTCTGAGTTCTTCCAATGGAAAATAATTGGGAAGTCCTTAAATAAGCTCTTATTCTATAGACACACAACATTTACAGGTTTTTTTGTTTAAATGTTAAAAATGTTTGGAAACAAAACCATAACGTTATATTATTGATCTATGCTTACCAGCATGGATTTTGGGTTTGCATCCTAAGTACTGCCAACAGAGTGAGGGGTGTGGAGCAAAATTTTACCTCCTTCCTTTTCCTATTGAGGTCCCCCCCTCCCACTCTGCTTCTGGGAATCAGGAGATTTTCAGGAACAGGGTGTGGAACAAAGTGCCCTCTGTAGTTGAAGGAGAGCATGAGTAGAAATAGTGCCTACCAAAGAAGGTGGTTCATAAGTCCTTGAGCTGCTTAAACAGCAGTTTAGGAGTACCATTTCAACAACAAGTTCAAAGAAAAATGAGATGGAGGAGTATGCCCTTTGGTAACTGCAAGTGTTTGCCATCACTTTCCTCCCAAGGAGCAGGCGTCTTTTAATTTCATGGCTGCAGCCACCATCTCCAGTGATCTTGGATCCCAGGAATGTGAAGTCTGTCACTGCTTCCATGACTTCCCCTTCTATTTGACAAAGAGTGATGAGGTCGGATGCCATGCATGGCATCACCCTGCCAACAAAAGTCCATATGGTCCAAGCAATGGTATTCCCAGTAGTAATGTATGGCTGTAAGAGTTGGACCATAAGGAACGCCGAGCGCCAAATAATAGATTCTTTTGATTTATGGGGCTGGAGAAGACTCTTGAGAGTAAGGAGATCAAATCAGTCAATCATAAAAGAAATCAACCCTGACTGTTCCCTGGAAGGCCAGATACTGAAGCTGAAGCTCAAATACTTTGGCCCCCAAATGAGAAGGGAGCACTCACTGGAGAAGACTCTGATGCTGGGAAAGATTCAATGTAAAAGAGAAGGGGACGGGAAAGGATGACATGGCTAGACAGTGTTATCGATGCAATGAGCATGAAATTAAGCAAACTCCGGAGGACGACGAAAGACAGGAGGGCCTGGTGTGATGTGGCCCATGGGGTCACAAAGAGTCAGACTCGACTGTGCGACTGAACAACAAAAAACTGCAAGTGTGATTCCATGTCTTCAAAATAAGAAAATATTAACTTTTCATTTAAAAAGGATGCCAGGAATTCTGTAGGTATTAAGCTTCCTTCAGATTTTGACGGACGTTTGCTGATTCACCCCCTCTCTCTATGGACACCCTATGCTGCTTCCAACTTCCTAAAAGTTGCATTTTGGGAAGCACAGCCCATTGCAGTAGGAAGAGGGCAGATAGGAAAGTTTTGCTCCATGTGCTCAGTGGCACTCGTAGTGCTTAGGATCCAATCCTATATTTTGTCCGATCACCTCATACCAGTGGCTTCAGGGTATGTATTGTGTTTATAATGTGGTTTTTTTTAAATATAAAGTTGTAAATTGGGATCTTAATCAAGCCATGGATGAATGTGAAATGAAAAGCATTTGAAAGGGGACTTTACAAAATTTTCAAAGGCCAAATATTAAATGCTTTTGGGACTCTAAACAAATGAGGTAGAATTCCCACATTGCTTGAATGTGCAGTTTCTTTTAACATGGTTCCAAGTCATTCTGTTTTTCTAACTCTTAAAACATTAGCAGTACCTGAAGTGTGGAGAATTTATTTTGCCTCATATGTGTTCAGGCTAGTCTCAAGTTGAATAAAATGACTTGAAATGTTTTTCTTCAGTGCTGTGGCGGTGATGGTTTTTATATTTATTTATTTTCCATAAATTGTAAGTGACAAATTCTGGAGGAAAAAAATGTATTTTTACTTTCCTGGTACATAATTTGAGGAGAAAATTGGTGCCTCTTTTTTCCTCAAAACAGTCATTTAGAGGAAAATCAAGTCCACTTTTACCCCACTTCAATAGTAAACTTTTAACCTTAAATAACCTTAGTTTTAGTATAGTTATATGCATACATTACAGGAATAGCATTTTCCCCACTATATGTGTATTTCAGGCTGATACCCCTGCCACAAAGAGTGTCGTTGTTGAACTTGAGTCTTCAAAAACATGTACTGTACGTGGAAAGTCACTCCATGTATATGTTTAGAGTATTCAAGATAGTAATGTTTAATTAATGTCTATATATAATTTGAAATTGTTAAAAAATAAAGACAAAATGATTTTAAAACGTAGTCTGCCTAAAAGCTTGAGTTGAACTTTTCTCATTGTTTGCTTTGTTATAGTGTACATCCCTATGTTGTAAGGATTGTCAGGACACAGAAATAACAACAAAAAATGAAATATTCAGGTGAGTTTGGAATGGATCTACATTTTAAGCTAGGCAGTGGTCTGATGTCACACTGTACAACTGTTCATACAAACCCTAGTTAGGCTACTGGATGTATTAAGTCACATTTCTTGTACCAACCCTGGTTAATTTCTGATGCAGCCTAACATGCCCCTTCCATTGCTGCTCTTGGAGGTCAGGGACCCCCAGGAACTGCTTGATGGGGTAACCAGAGCTCTACAATGCAAAGGGGGAATTGACAAAAAATATCCCCCTTCCCTCTGTGGAAATCTTCCAGTGGATCCAAGACAATCCAGCACCTACGTATCACACCCATGAAGCAAGCCTTCTGAATTATTTCTGATAAAATGCCTCTGTTCAGGAGACGCAGGTCATTTCTATTTAAGCAACGGGTTGTATTTGCTTTCTCTCTCCTCCCCTTTCTACTATAGCTCACACTCCACATGCAGCCATAACATCACCTGCTTCCATGGGAAGGATGGTGTCATGCTATGGTGATTTTACAAAACTTGACAACTCAGCTTTTAATCCTCAGTCTCTCCCCCCCCCCCAGCCACTAATCATATTTCTTGTGCAACACACACTGTTTCATAGGGTCAGGGTGGGAAAGATGACAGGTGGAGTCGTGAACCTTTTGGGCCTATAACAATGGCTACTTGCAGAATAATTCAAATTTTATTTCCCCCTACTTCCAAAGATTCTGTTCCTGATGCAGCCCAAATAAAACCTGTTATCTCACTAGATGAGATACTTGTGATTGTTACATTTTTCTTTTGGAACAATTCGTAGTGTATGTGAACAAAAGCATATTACTAAAATGATATATTTTGTCCATGTTGCCATCTAAATTTTTCCTCTGGGAACTTCTCTCCCATCCCCTTTATCCAAGAAGTTTAAAGCTGTTTACATAGTTCTTGTGGCCTCCATTTTATTCTTTCAGCAGCCTTGTGAGGTAGGTTAGACTGAGAGAGAGTGACTGGTCCAAGAAGTTCATCTTCATAGATGAGTGCTTAATGAAGTGAAGGTTTAGAGAAAGACAGAGGACGGGACGTGACCTGAGAAACCAACAGCAAAAGCCAAATGCTTGAACAACTCAGTTTTTCAGCCAGTTTAGCAGGCAGTGTCTCCTCTCTTTAGAGGAGAGGGAAAATTTACTTTTTTTAAACTGTGCCTTCTACAATTACATTTGCTTTTGTGGTGTTTGGTGTTGTTTGGTGTAGTGGTTAGGAGCACGGACTCTAACCTGGGAGAACCGGGTCTGATTCCCCACTCCTCCACATGCAGCTCCTGGTGTGAAACTGGGTCAGTCACAAGTTTTCTCAGAGCTGCTCTCTCACGAGCAGTTCTCAAAAGAGCTCTCTTAGCCCCACCTACCTCACAAGCTATCTGTTGTGGGGAGAGGAAGGGAAAAGAGATAGTAAGCTGTTCTGAAACTCCTGGTAAGCTGTTCTGAAAGTCCTGGTAGTGAAGGGTGGGGTATAAATCCAATCTTCTTCTTTCGTCCTTGGTGGTGGAAAGTGCTGTCAAGTTGCAACTGACAGGGTGACCCCATAGGGTTTTCAAGGTAAGAAATGTTCAGGTGGTTTGCCATTGCCTGATTCTGCATAGCAACCCTGGATTCCCTTGGTGGTCTCCCATCCAAGTACGGACCACCAGGGCCAACCCTGCTTAGTGTAGGAGATCGGAGGAGATCAGGCTAGCCTGGGGCATCCAGGTCAGAGCTCTGATGATATTTGTAGTTCCTGGTATCTGATTAGATATTTTGCCTGTTGGTTTTTAAGATATATTTTTTAGACTTGAACTGTTGTAGTTTGTTTTTATCAGGAGCTGTTAAGATTAAGAGGTAGTCTATAAATATAGTAAATAAAATGTTATATTTAACTACTTCTGTATGTACTTGTTAAGGAGTGAGTGGACTCAAATAGTATTTACATGTTTAATATATAGATCTGTAAGGATGTGACTGTTTGTAACAAAATAGATTCCTTTGGCACACGGTCAAAGCAGAAATGTCCTTATCCTGATCATAACTGCATTCTGCTTCTGGGTCTGAGATAGTTTGAAAGCACTTTGTACGTGCTACGAGGCAACACTCCTAAAATGTAGTTTTGGTTAGTTGCCATGGATAAGCGGAATGAATTAGCGTGGGGAAGGCATTGCTGAGCCTGCAGATCTTTACAGGCTTCCATGTTGTGTTTTGTAATTTTGATGGACAGAAATTTGTTTAAATGCAAAACTAATCAGCGTGCCAAACTTCCAGCACAAGTGTCAGAGGAATTTGTTTAAAGTAGAATCAAGACTGCTGAGTTATTTGCTGGCTTGTGTTACAAGCACTCTTGGATCCTGTAGCTTCTTAACTGACTTAGGAATTGTTTGTTGTAGTCTATCCTTGTGTGGACCCATGGCTGCATACGTGAATCCACACGGCTACGTGCATGAGACCCTTACTGTGTACAAAGCCTGCAACCTGAATCTGAGTGGCAGATCTTCCACAGAGCACAGCTGGTTTCCTGGGTAACAAAATGTTTCTTTTTTTTCATACTAGCAGGTAGCCATATTAGTGCTTTGCTCTTTACTGCTGAAGCACTAGAGAGCATATGGTACAGCCCTTCATCCAGATATACCACTCCAGAATGTAGTCGATGATACTGCTCGTGTAGAACCACTCCCATGTCAAAATCTTTGCATGTGGAAAGTGCATGTGTCAGGGAGAAGTATCTAGCCAATTTAGCATTCTAAGCCAGTCTGTTAACACACTTTTAGATTGTTACAGTTCATGCCCTATGTAAGTGTATCCACTTATTGCAATGTTTTCTCTGTGTTAGTGACTGTAAGTGGTGTGCATTGTTCTTGAGTTATATGCTTGCTCAGTTCATGGTGTCATCTTGTAGGTACGCATGGACGATAGCCCAGTGTAGGATCTGCAGAAGCCATATAGGTTGGAAGTTTACTGCAACGAGGAAGGATATGTCACCTCAACGGTTCTGGGGACTGACCCGTTCTGCCCTGCTGCCAAGGATTCCAGAAACAGAGAATGATTCGGGTCAAGAAAGAACACCATTGCTTTGCCTGTGACACCGTATTTTTGGATGGACTAGAAGCAGTTGAGGTCTCTTAAACGAATCTGCTATGTGCTGCATATGTTTGATTGTATATTTAAAAAACAGTATATTTGAGCTTCAGCCAAGGAAAGGTACTATTGTTTCCAAAGTGAATGAAAGGTTTAATATTTGAATCTGGACTTCCGGATGAAAAAGTGCTAAATGTGAGAGAGCACAAGAAAAGTAGACTGCTTTCAAAATCTGGCAGAGCTTGAGGATTGTACAGTTTATACCTGTCCTGTAATTATGTAAGAAGACACAAACTGCTTTTGAGGAGATAAAACTGTCTAAAAAACTTCTTGATTAGGAGTGAAGACGATGTGTAATTCAGCTTGTGTATAATGATAGGCATATGTTATTGCCCACTGTTCTAAGATATTTACTTATAGAATGTTGTGAATGTATAAGAATCCCAATTTTCTTACAGTGTGGAATAGCTTATAGGCATTAGGGTGTTTTGCTTGAATAAGCCTTAAATGATGATGAGGTCTGACTGTCCTGTAGGGGCTGATGGGGTTGTAATACCCAAGTTAAAAAGGATGTTGCTTGAAAAGCAAGTGCTGAAACCTGCTGCTAAAAGAGCTATTACATGCAATTCCTTTGTAAAGAATCCCTATAGAATTGTACTGTTCTTGTTTTATCCTTTTATCCGATTCCACTAGGTTGACATGTTTTGACCTATTAATTTTTTTTAGAAGAAACAGAACTGCTCTTTATCTAAGACCCCCCCCAAAAAAAGTATGTGGCTTTCTTTCTTAAAGCCTTCAGTGTCTTTAAGTCAGTCATAGAATATTCAAATCCTCTGAGACATCGTGTGTCTTTGTGTACACGCTTAAGATTCTGTGGAGCCCTTGGCAGAGCTCGTTGCTCAGTTACATATGTAGGTTTGGCATTGGGAGGAAGCAGCTATCTTGAACTGCCTTTTAACAGTGTCTGTCCATGCTATGGAAAAGGGTGCCAGAAATAGGATTGCAATTTTCTGCTGTTTTGTTTTGTTTTCCCAGAATGCACTTTGACAAGCAGTGTTTGTAAATGGCAGCTCTTTCTTACACACACACACACACACACACACACACACACACACACACACACACTTGCCTTTATATATATGAATCCTCCCCCCCCCCCTCGAGGCCACTTCTTCCCCTCATTTGTTCAGTGTACACTGTAGAGCTCTTGTTAAGTGTTGATAGTAATTTTGTTGAAGTAAAAACTGCTAAAATCAGTAATTTTGTACAAATTCCAATGTATTTATCTAGTCTGTGAGATGTTGCTTGAAAACCTCTGTAATCTAACATTTAATGATAACACCATCGCTTCTGCTTTTTGCAGGTGGAAATTAGTTTCAGGGAGAAAGTGGTGTTTAATACCGAATGCTTTATATGCAGGCAAAAATTGTTCTAGCTCACGCTGTTCCTTGAAGTCTACCTCTTGTTGCCAAACTTTCTCTTTCTTATCCCAGCCACAGTTGATCTGTTCACCTTGTTTTGTGCTGCAGCTTTGTCCTTCCATTGAGCTGTGAAAAGCAATATTAGTTGAAACCTCATTTTGAACAAATGGAGTGAAATACGGAGCATTTTTATTAGAGAAAACATTCTAGGTTTTATTCAGCTCGCAATATAAAGCTGTATTGTTGAAAGCACAGGGAATGTGAAAGTTAACTTGTACAAAACTCATGCAGAAACCTAGAGAGCTTTTTTTCTCAAATGAGTAAAATGTATAATAAAGCACTGTGCCCTCTTTGAAGGGCCTAGACTCCTGTGGTTTTCATTCTAATTAGTGGGATGTGCAGATATTCAGGATGTCAGGAAGACCTCCCTTTTTTTAATTACTGCACCAGAGGCTGGGCTGTGGTGGTGTTGTTGGGAGATAAGGTTTCAACCCATGCTAACATGTTACAAACATACATTAAAATTAAACTTCCATGTGATGAATGTGCTTTTTGATCTGAGAGGAATAAAAGTGGCATTTAAACCGGCTCTGTGACTGGTACTAATCCAAGAATGTGAAATCAGGACAGAGTGTCATGACTACACATCCTGTCTTCTTAATGTGTGTAGAAGGCAGTTGTGTTGAAAGACTCCACTTTTTAAAATATGGGGTCGCTTCCCTAGCTCCATTCCACATTTACCATTTGATTATAGTAGCACTATACCACAGGAGCAAGCAAGTCCCGCCGTTAAGAAAATATGGGCTTCAGGCTTATTGTTAGTTTTGCATGGGCAAGGTGAAGTGTGCTCTTGTTGAGAATAAATCTGAAAGGGCAGAAGTAGTGTCTAATTAGGTTTCTTCCAACAGGTTCTTTGTGAGGACACTATCAGTGTCCTGGAAACAACTTTGCTTTTTTGTCCAGGGCCCTTTGAAACAAAAGGAGGTTCTGTATCAGAAGTGCTTGATGAACTGGTCCTAATGTGTTTGGCTACCAGTGCCATCCTGACTTCAGTGGACTTAGGTTTGCACTGCAGCTCTGCTGTTTGGTTGCTTCAGATGAAAATAGAATAGTTATTATGAAAGCAAGCATGAACTGTGCCTATTTTTGGTTTGGTGTGAGTGTAGGTATAAAAAGAGTTGGAAATAAGATGTGGGGGAGAGAATAGGAAAATCATTATCAAGTGAGATCAGCAAAAAGTGTTAATTTCATTTTGACAATTGTTTCTGCAGTTGCTCCGGTATGTATCATAGATATGAGAGTACCAAACTCATTTTCTAACTCCCCAAATAGTGTAATTGTAAACAATTGTAAAGACAATATATCCTCCTGTTGTGCAACAGGCTGTTAAAAGCACCATCCAGTGAAGGATTCTTTGTATAGAGTATATATGCTTTATAGTATTGGTTATAAAAACATTAATGCTTCTGTATGTTTGGCTTGGTTTTTCCTTTGCAGTGTGAGTTGTACTTTCAACAGTGAGGAAGGGAATCAGCTTAGCGAAAAGGCAGACACTAAAATGCGGAGATCAGTATAGCTGTCTGAGAACAAAATATTGGAAATGCTTAACCTGAAATTAGTTCAGTGTCAGTTCATGATATGTTTAAGTCAGTGCAAATACCACTGGATTTCTAAACTCTAAAAGAACCCCTAATATCTCACAAACCTTTTCTATTGCTTATCACCATCATATTTTGAGAACATCAGCAAGCGTATCGTCTTTTGTTGTAGTGCTATTCTTGTACGAGGAAAACTTTGTTCCACCATAAATGAGTTTCTTTACCTGTCAGTTGTTCTGACTGCTTTGTGAAAGCTGGTGGAAGAGCAATTATGATCTGTGTAGTCTGAAGATGCTAAAAGACCAGTTAAGCCATAGTATTTGGAATTGTAGTTCTCCATGAAATCTAATTAAAAGTATTTGAAATTTCTGGTTTTTGTGAGCCAGCACTGTAGACAGACAAGTGAAAGCAGTAAGAAGCCACAGTTCAATTATCTTGACCGCAAGCGCTGCATAGCCCACATCTGCTCATTTGAGTTATTACCAGTGTGGGGTAGAGGCTAGAGGATCTGGGAGATCTAGGAAATCTAAGTTGGAATTTCCACCTTGACATGGAAACTCATTCTTTGGGCCAGTCACACACACTCAGCCTAACCTTCCTCACAGAGTTGTGATGATAAAATGGTTTCCCACTGGGGTAGAAATAAAATAAGTAAATAAATAAAATAGAGATGTTAACAGTGTTCATATCCTATTCCAGCTAGGGTGTGTACCGAAAGGATGCATAGTGCAGGTCATTAGGAAGCTGTTTCCATGGTGCTGGGGCAAGCTGTATTTTACTTGAGACACTGACATCCTATGGGAGGTAGACAATCCTGGCTCGAGGTCATTGTCATTGAGATGGGAGTGGTCAAATCCACAGCAGTTACCACAAGTCAAGAGAAAAGAAATCACACTGTGCTGGAACAGTGGACTGAGACAAATAAAATGAATTTCAATAGAGATAAATGCAAAGTCCTACACTTAGGTACAAAAAATCAAAGGCACGGATATAGAATGGGAGGGACTTGGCTTGAGAGCAGCACATGTGAAAGGGATCTAGGTGTTCTGGTTGATCACAAGCTAAATATGAGCCTGCAGTGCTATGTGGCTGCGAAGAAAGCTAATGCAATTTTAGGATGCATTAACAGAAGCATTGTGTCCAGATCACGGGAGGTGGTAGTTCCACTCTGTTCTGCTATGGTCAGGCCTCACCTGGAGCACTGTGTCCAGTTTTGTGCACCATATTTTAGGAAGGATGTTGACAAGCTCGAGCGTGTCCAGAAGAGGGCAACCAGGATAGTGAGAGGGTTGGAATTCAAGTTTTATGATTCCAGGCTGAAAGAGTTGGGTATGTTTAGTCTGGGAAAGAGAAGGCTTAGAGGGAACATGATTGCAGTCTTCAAGTATTTGAAGGGCTGTCATGTAGAAGATGGAGCAGATCTATTCTCTCTTGCTCCGGATTGCAAGACTTGATCTAATGGGTGGAAATTACAAGGGAGTTGTTACCGGCTAAATATCAGGAGAAACGTCCTACTGTAAGAGTGGTTGAGCAGTGGAACAGTCTTCAGGAGGTGGTGGATGCTCCTTCGCTGGACATTTTCAAGCGGAGGCTGGACGACCATCATTCAGGTATGTTGTAGGTATGTAGGGCTATCTTTCAGCTATGCTCCTGCAGAGTGCAGGGGGTTGGACTAGATGACCTGCAAGGTCCCTTCCAACTCTAACATTCTATGATTCTTGAATGAGTGTTTTTAGAAGGTACCTCCTAAAGCATGAAAAATCTGGAAAATATTTGCCCCATTACAGAAAGCATGGACAATAAGATGGATGTTTCCATGTCTTTGAAAATATGTTGCATGCACAGGCCCTAAGTGGGAACATTCACTGCCTCTTTCTTGGACATAGGTTTCTGCCTGACCTGGACACCTTGTCATTCCTGAGGCCCAGCAGAGGTCTAAAACTCCTTCAGGAGAACTAATAGCTTGTTGTGGGGACTGAAAGAACCAAAGCAGATGACTTCATTTAAGTAAATGAGGCTTGAGAGTCTTATCTTAAAAATATTAGCTGTTTAACTTAAGAGGCCAGGGAATAAGTGACCCACCAGTGCTGGTTTATGGCCATTCTGTTTGTGAATTACTTTTAACTGATTTGTTCTATAATAAAGTTTGAGTCCAGTGGCACCTTTAAGACCACAAAAGTTTTATTCAAGGTATGAGCTTTGGTGTGCAGGCATACTTCCTCAGATACATTGAAATAGAAGTTAACAGTCCATACATATAGGCAGTTGGTGAACAGCAAGTTAGCATACAACATAATGAAGATGTTTTAACAGATGCGAAGACCAAACCGGAATAACAATCTTATGGTCACCATTTGTTTGGATTTAATTATGGGAGGAAACACAATGGAGCAAATATGTCAAAATAGGACACTAATGTGTAAATGTATCCTTCTTAATAGTGGAATGCTAAGAGTAAATAACTGAGATCCTGTTCTATGTTAGCAATGCTATTCCTGAATTTATTTTTATACTGATATGTTATATAGTGATAATATGTTTCTGTTAATACCCCAGTACTGCAAATACCCCTGTATGTGTGTTAGTGCTGTTTCTAGTACCCAACTCTAAAGTATCTTTGAATGTCTTTGTTATCTCTTACAGGAGAGCTTTTGAGTTTGTTGGAGAGTTTTTACTTACCTCCTGATTTTCTGAAACAATCTCAGTATTGAGTTTCCTTACTGTCTTTTAGTTAAAACCTCAAAGACATAACATGTTGTTTCTAAATGTTAGTTGTACATGGTTACTTCCACTCCCATTGGTGGCAGAGTTTGGATTTGGACTGGGGAATTACTGAAGGTCTCCCAGTATAGGTTTTGTTTCCTAAACTCTTTGAGATAATCTTATTTATGGATAACATTTTTATGCTGCTGTTCCACCCAATCAGGCTCCCTGAGGTAGCACACATAAACACATTTGAGTAAGTAAACACAATTAAAATGATAAAAATTCAATATAAACACATAAACAACACCAGAACCACGGAGGAGGGCCAAAACTGTTATTGGAGATATGCCAAATGAAAAAAAAAAAGCAGAAGACGCCTGAGGAGGGAGTTCCAAAGTTTTGGTTTCACAACCGAGAAAGCCCATTTTCCAGTTGCCACCCATCTCATATGTGAGCTACATCGAATGGTAAAATGGCTTTCGCTGGTGTCAGTCACAAATCAACAAAACCATGCCATCATAGATACAGCTGGGGTCTCTCGATATTTGGAGGAATCCCCAGGTAAGCAAAAAAAATGGCTTGGATCCTGCCACTCTGGACCACGGTGTGCAGAATCTTCCTCTAAAGAGGCTGTATATTTTGTTGAGAAGAGGGGTAGGATCCAACCCAATAGTTCTGCAAATTAATCATATAAAACATGAAAAACCCCTACCACCAAACGGCCTGATGAGGACTAAACATGTTCCAGTGGCACTGAGAGCAGTCTATTTTATTAGATTTATATACCGCCCTCCCCAGATGGGCTCAGGGTGGTGTACAGCAGTTAAATAATACACTTAAACATTTTAAAATAACAAGTTACATATAAATATAATAAAATACCATGTAGTCATAAAACAATCAGATGACCAATCCGACTCAGGCCATTGGTGGACAATTGGTCAGAAAAGTTGGACCAGGAGAAATAAGGTCAGAGAGGCTGGCGGGGGGTGGGACGTCCACTGCCTCAACCAAATGCCTGGCGGCAGAGCTCCATCTTGCAGGCCCTGCGGAACTGTAATAGGCTCTGCAGGGCCCTGATCTCACATGGGAGCTCATTCCACCAGGCTGAAAAAACCCTGGCCCTGGTCAAGGCTATTCGGACGTCCTCCGGGCTCATATGGGGAGAGGCGGTCTCATAGGTTGGACCAGGAGAAAAGTTGGACCAGGAGAAATAAGGTCAGAGAGGCTGGCGGGGGGTGGGACGTCCACTGCCTCAACCAAATGCCTGGCGGCAGAGCTCCATCTTGCAGGCCCTGCGGAACTGTAATAGGCTCTGCAGGGCCCTGATCTCACATGGGAGCTCATTCCACCAGGCTGAAAAAACCCTGGCCCTGGTCAAGGCTATTCGGACGTCCTCCGGGCTCATATGGGGAGAGGCGGTCTCATAGGTATGCTGGTCCCTGGCCGTAAAGGGCTTTAAAGGTATGCACCAGCACCTTGAAACAGATCCAGAATTTGATAGACGAGCCTGCACAGGCGTCACTGTCAATACCCTTGCTGTTGCATTCTGCACTAGCTGTAACTTCCGGAGCAGAGTCATCCGCATACTGGTGACAACCCAGCCCATTTCACTGGATAATCTGGGCGAGAGGGCACATATTGATATTGAACAGCATGGGCGAGAGGATCGCACCATGCAGGACACCACATTCTAGTGGGTGCCACTGGGATAGCTCCCCCCCAAGTGCCATCTTCTGTCCCTGGCCCTGGAGAAAGGAGACTAGTCATTGCAAGACAAGTCCCTGTATTCCAGCGTCAGCAAGGCAATGGGTTAACACCTCATGGTCAATCATGTCGAATGCTGCTGATAGATTGAGTATAGAATCAATAGTGCCAAACCGCCTCGGTCCATATGTCTCTGGAGGTCATCCACCAGGGTGACCAGCACTGTCTCCGTCCCATGGGCGGGGCAGAAGCCAGACTGGAAGGGATCCAGGACCTTCCTTAGTTTCATCCAAGAACACCTGAAGTTCTGTTGCCACTGCCCTCTCTACCACCTTACCCAGGAATGGTAGATTGGACACTGGGCGGTAGTTATTAAGGACCATCGGGTCCAAGGAAGTTTTCTTAATGGGAGGACGAACTGCCACCTCCTTAAGTCCCTCTGGGAAGTTCCCCGTTGAAAGGGACAGATAAATAATCTCCCTCAGAGGGACCCGCACCTCATTGCCACCGGCCTTAACCAGCCACAATGGGGAGGGATCCAGGAGGCAGGTAGTAGGCTTAGCAGCTATCAGGATCTTGTAGACTGAAGTGGTCCAAAACTGGACCTGAAGATGGTCAATGGGCTTCCAGTTCTCTTATTGTATCAATTGTGGGTGGGAGGTCATGGCGGAGCAACAAGATTTTGTCTGCAAAATGGCTTGCAAATGCCTCACAGCCAGTAGCCAATTCCCTAGCATTTGGTATGCCCTGAGGCAAAACAGTGAATGTCCGAACAATTCTAAATAATTGGACCGGGCAAGAGCTAGCAGATGCAATGGAGGGCGCATAGAAATTTCGCGGCCTTCACTGCCATCTCATAGGTTTATTTTTTATTTTTATTTATTTCATTTCATTTATTTATACTCTGTCCTCCCCACACGCAGGCTCAGGGCAGGTTCTCGTAAATGACCTATAGGATGTTCTTGTAGCCTCATTATGAGTTCGCCGCCACCCTCTCGTCGTCTTAGCTCCTGTTTCATCCGCTGTAGTTCCAGGATATACCACGGAGCTGGTTTGGTACGAGAGCGAAGAGGGCACTGGGGAGCGACCTCATCGATGACTTTGGAAAGACGGGAGTACCAGTCTTCCACCAGCACATCTAATGAGTCGCCAGAGGGACTCGGATCCTGCAGAGCTTCCTGGAACTGATTCGGTCGCCGCCTAAACAGGGAGGGTTAGGGAAAACCCAGCCGAGCCTTCAGAGCAAGGTGGTCCAACCATGGAACTGACTCAGCAGTAATCCAGTCCACCATAATCCCCGATGCAAAGATCCAGCGTGCGGCCTGCTTGGTGTGTGGGGGTCGAAACAAACTGGTAGAGTCCCAGTGCCGCCATGGATGACACTAGGTTCAAGGCCTGAGAGGAGGCCGCATCATCTGCATGGATGTTAAAGTCTCCCAGGACTAAAAGCCTGGGATGCCCAGTTAGATACAGCCTCCAACAGGTCTGGCAGGACATTTGCTGGTGCGTTAGGTGGACGGTACACAAACGAAATGGCCAAACTCTCCTCGGCATCCCACACTAGGCCAACACATTCAAGGCTGGCAAGCCTTGCCTCAGGGAGTGGCCTGAAGGAGAAAGCCTCCCGGATCAGTAACGCCACACGCACACACACCCTGCCCATCAGTCTGAGACTGGTGAAAGACTGAGAAACCTGGAAGGGCCAGTTGACTTAGGGCGACCGTTTTGCCCTCCCTCACCCAGGTCTCCGTCACGCAAGCCAGGTCTACTGCCTGTTCCATCAGATAACTCTGTAGGACAGCAATCCTATTATTAATAGACCTGGCATTGCACAACACCAGTGTTAGAGAAGGGTCTGTCATCCTATCCCTACAGCCAGCATCTCTGGAGATGGGACAGAGGTTGGAAGGGGATCGAGCATTTCTGCATCTCCATCCCCTTCCTTTATTCCACCTCGTCCCACCACCATACCTCCCCTGCCCCATCAGCACTGGGAACCCGGACCCCCACATAACCTCCCCCAGCAGATCTTATTAGCCTGACTCTAGGCCCACTAGGCATCTGACGGTGGGTGTAATAAGGATCTCCGTCCCACTCCCGCTAAACACATCTCCCTCCAATACACCCAACTGCCCTCCCAACAACAATTCCCTTTACTTAATAATGAATTAATAACTTCCTAACTAATATTAATTTCAACTTCAATCTCCAATCAATTAATAACTAACAAGTAATTCATCAATCAAATTAGCGGGGAAAATCAATTTAAGTGAATCTATCCCCCTCCCCCCCACTAACTAAAGCTACCTAATAAATTGATCAACACAGTTGAGTATCAATGGAAGAAGAAGAGATTGGATTTATACCCCGTCCTTCACTCAGGGTCTCAGGGTGGTTTACAAACTCCTTTCGCTTCCCCTCCCCACAACAGACACCCTATGAGGTAGGTGGAGCTGAGAGAGCTCTTTTAAGAACTGCTCTTTCAAGAACAGCTCTGACAGAACTATGGCTTGCCCAAGGTCATACAGCAGCTGCAAGTGGAGGAGTGGGGAATCAAACCCGGTTCTCCCAAATTAGAGTCTGTGCTCCTAACCACTACACCAAACTGGGGAGGATTAGACTCTGCACACTTAACCACCACACCAATGGGGAGGTGTGTCCCAGGTGTCACCCCATCCTATGATTCCTCGCAGGCTCCCAGATTTTCAAAATTCAGTTCTCCAATGCTCCCAAAGCAAACCATACCAGAATAATCTAGTGGTTTTAACTTACACTGAGTCTCTAAACTTGACTTTCGGTAGGGCCAAATGATACCAAACATTAATATGTTATTCAGCTTTACATGTCTTATATACATTGCTTCTCTTTGTTCTAGTCAAGTACCATTTTAAACAACATCACTTTATTGGTCCATAGTTAGACTCTGATTTTGTATATACGTTTATGTGATTAACAAGTGTTTTATATGATTCCTTCCCATATTGTATTTTTAATTCCTGGTACTTTACTTTGCCAAAGAATTTCATGATACCATATTTTTAATTTGTTGGTTTCATCTGTAGGTCTTAAAGTTTCTGCCCAGGACCCTAGGTCAAATTTTGTTGTTCTTCAAAATTCTGTAGTTGTAATCATCGCCCTATTTTCAGAGAGTGAAAAATCAAAACAAAGCTTGCTTCTTTGGTGTTCTTTTTCATATGTTCAAAATGCCTGTACTTCAAAGCATGATGGGGGTAAGGGAGTTCTCTCTCTCTCTCTCTCTCTCTCTCTCTCTCTCTCTCTCTCTCTCTCTCTCTTTTCCATCTTCTTGGAGTTTAAAAATATCTGCAAAATACTTTCTTGTCCCCAAATTAAGCAAGCTTTGTTTTGATTGGAATGCATCCTGGCTGTGTTGCTAGGGGCACATTAAAGACAATTGAAGTGCTTTAAGGGAAACATGAAATTGGAGCCCTTTATTACAAGAAAATCCCATTGTGCTTTAGAAAGGTTCTTCAAATGATTTTGAATTTTTGTGATTCTTAAATTGCCGAACAGCTGCAGATGATTAAAATAATGCTTAAGTGCCCTTTTTTAGAAGTTGGGGGAAATCAAAAATAGTCTGTGCTTGATGAATAGCAATCACTTTATTGCAGTGACGTTTCTGCAGCGCTGCCACACAAGAGCCAGTGAAATAAATGGAAATTGCATAGGAGAACTGCAGAGGTAGAACGTCTCTTTTTAAAAGCAAGCAAATTAAAAAAACCCTGCCGGCTAAAGCTTTGTTCTGCTAAGTCGATAGATAACTTAAATGTTTTAGTGCTTTGTGCATTATTTTGTGGAGGTGGGTGTTAATACATCAAGGCTGAATCCTGTAGCCCATTCTGAGTAGGTTAGCACTTACCTTTTGTAGGGTTGCCGGTTTCTTTTCGGAGGCGGGAGCAAAACATCTTTTCTGCCCTGTCAGTTTGCCTACTTGTCTTGGAAGGCCTAATTTCCTGTTCTTTCATGCTGGCCCCCTTTTGTCTCGTCTCAGAATGCCTTCAATATGCTCAAATGTCCCAGTATGCCTTCTAATATTTTTATAAGTGAAAATGTTAATTGCCTGTAAACGAGGGTCACTTTTTCCTGTCTTTGTGAAAAACGGGGCAAGGATGATCCAAGGGTGAGAAGTAGAATCCCTGGCAGTTTCTTCTCAACGGAACGGGAAACACAGGATCACAACCCTGAAATGTTTCTCGTTAAAGCCAAGGAAACATCCAAATTTTTAAAAGAGAATGAGGATTAATATGAATGACGTTACTTATGAACGAAACAGCACACATCTAACTCTGTCCTAGCGTGCACTCAGTATTTGCCTGTGCCCCCCTTCCCACCCAGCACAAAGAAAGTCTGGCCAGTGTTTTTGTCCAGGACATCTGCGATCGCTGATCTTGAAGAGTCTGATGCCGCTTCATGCCTCTGTGTGGTCCTAAATGGAACTGTGTAGGGACAGGCCCGTAGATGGCCTATGCAGTCTTGCTTCCCCGTGTGGGCCAACAGAGTTAATGCCTGTCGTCACTGATGTTCATCCAGTTAAAGTGAAACGGTGTGCTTTCTAAAGTACCATAATAAGGTATTGAAACAAGCATCCTAATAAAGGTGAAGTGTGCCACTGAGTTGCAACTGACTCATGGTGACCCCCCCCCCCCATGAAGTGCCACCTTGTGGGGTGTTCAAGGCAAGAGATGAGCAGAAGTGGTTTGCCACTGCATTCCTCTGCAGAACAGCCCCAGTCTGTCTGACGTGGCCTCCCATCCAAGTACCAGCCTTGCTCAGCTTCCAAGCTGGGATGACATCAGGTATTAAAGCTGCTACATGTAGCCTAATGCGATTATATAAAGACTCAGCATGTTCACAGTTATGAAAGCTTGGAGCGGTAATTTGTAAAAACCACCCCAGTAAGTCATACTGATGAGAATATTACAAAGGATTTATTGAGTCTCAGGAAAGGACAACTAGCTGACTCACATTATCAAGGCAAATATGAGATATAGCTGAAGGGGTAGTGCAGAGCTAGATGTGCAGAGTCCTGGTCTCAACCCATAGCTGCAGAGAAGCAGACAGAGAGCAAGATTTAAAGTTGTGGGCAAGGAGAAGGCTTTTACCCCTTTCCCTGCCAACTGTGGATGGTGTGAAGGAACTGTTCCTTGTACGTATTGTGTAGTTTCAGCTGCTGCTTCAAAAATAAAAAGCACAAGGTGATTTAACAATAACGAAAATTATAAAATCCTATTAAAAATACACAAACCATGCAATCTCAAAAAAACACTATCTGCTAAAGTTTGTACTGTCTGCTAAAGAAAATTATGTTGGAGATATCAGCCTAGCCCTCCAATGGGCTTTGTAAGTACCTCCTCAGGCAATATCATTTCAGGTTGCCTCGATCATTTCTGGGGGGAAACCCTGGTTGGAAGCCAATGAAGCATGTTTATGGGTGTGGTGAACAGATTTCTGCACATGGAGTGTGACTGTCTTGCCCATATAAGTGCTGTGCCCCTGGTTCTCTCTCTAGCTTTTTTAAACCACCCTTGACATTGGAACTTTAAACAGCCCCAGCACACAAAGCTTTAAGAGGTGAAAAAGTTCATGTAGCAACAGTCATTCCCCTTACAGGGTTTACAAGTCAACACGCCAACATCTTGAATTGAGCCTGGAAGTAAGACAGCTTCATAGTATTGGTTGAAGCAGGAGGTAAGTTTTAGGCATTTAAAATAAATCACAATTATAAATCTAGATACAAAATGACAGATAACTTTCTACTTATTTATTATGTGTGACTGTTTCAGTTCCCGAAGCTGAAGAATACAGAATTTTTCACTCAAAATCTAGTATAATCCCACCCTCAAGTACCCACAACTTTCCTCCCGCCTGCCCCCAACTGCTACATGTATCTCACTCTTTAGACCAAAATGAGATAACCTGCTCGACACCCAAGAGACAGTTCAGTTAATTTGTGCACAATGCTCTCTTTTGGCAGGCAGTCAGACTGGAAATATTTGGCTGTCCAATTTATTTTAGGAACATCACCCTGAAATATAACCATTGCGCTCTGTGAGCCTATGGTGAATAGGAGCTCTGTGTTGGTAAATTAGGTTTTGAAAAGTAATCATTTCTTGTATAAGGGCAACTGATTTGTCTTTGTCTTTTAAAAGTGCTCTCCTTTTGTTGCCAATGCAGAAGTGCTTTCATAAATCAAGTGCTCTCTATATTTGCTGCTGAATCCTCTTCTAGGGATACAGATAAGGCTCCTGAGAGCAGACGGGTAGAAGAACAGAAGTCCTGCTTTTTCATGCAGTGGCTGAAATCCTGGGAGCGAGAAGGAATTCTTTTGTTCATTGGATAGAGTAGAGCATAATGCAGTTGTGCCACAGGGATGTGTTGCCTGTCCAAGAAGAGGATTCCTATCTAGGGTTCCCACCCTCCAGGTGGGGCCTGGAAATCTCCGGGAGTTAGAACTGATCCCCAAATGACAGAGATCAGTCCCCCTGGAGAAAATGGCTGCCTTTAGAGGGTGGACTCTCTGGCGGCTTTATATCCCATTGAGGTCCCAACCCCTACCCACCCACCCACCCACCCACCCAAATCTCCAGCTATTTCCCAGTGCAGAGTTGGCAACCGTAGGCTCAACTGATCGTTTGCAATGATGACTTGTGCTGTCTGAGCACATGGGTGGGAAACAGAACAATGCTCTGTTCAGTCTTATGGGAATCTCTTTCTTGTTCATACACTAGAGTTACCAGATGCCCTCTTTTTTTGTTGTTCTGTCCTCTTTTGGGTTCTTTCTTTAAAAAAAAACACTGATGAAAGTGTCCTCTTCTGGGGTTGGTAGGTTAGGAATATTCCTAGTTAGTAGCCATTGTCACAGTTCAAATAGTAGGGGTATATAAAATGAGATTTTTTTTGTAGTGATCACTTGTTTGAAGAAGTCAGTCGGGAAATATGTCTTTTTTGCTCTTCAAAATATGGTAAACCTAGCATATACTGTATCACATACACAATTTTATCCAATTTATTTTTTAAAAAGTAGTCCTTGTGCTTAATTTGTGGATTAGCTTTAACTCTGTTTACATATTACCGAACCTACAGTGACGTTTCCTTTGTGAGGATACAGAAGAAAGAGATTTTTCTTAAGTGGGATTAAAACTACCTTTTATATGTATGGTGTTGATTCCTGTTTGAAGAAGGCCACGTGTAATTTTCTCTTTCATAAATTTGTGAGTCTGCAGTATAATCACTATCCTAGTGATGCAATGGCTACAGAATGTGTTTTGTTATTGAGCAAAAAGAGAAAACAGAGTGGCTCGGGTCCCACGGTAAACATCCGCTAGTGGAAGGGGGAGGCTCTTTTCAGAGTCTCCCCTCCTGCTGCAACCCTCCATCTCCCTTTTTATACTGTCTTAGGGAGGGGTCCCCTATCCTATAAGGGCACTGGTTCAAGAGACATTTGGGGCTGCAGTAGAAGGGGGGGGGGAGGTGAGGAAGTCTTGTCCCAGTGCTAGAAATCCCTTCCACGAGTGGAGATTTTGATCTGTATATCCTTTTACGTGTTGTGACTAGTGTTCCCTCTAAGCTGAGTTAGCGTGAGCTAGTTCACAGTTTTTTAGCCTCCGGCTCACGCAATTTTGTCTTAGCTCAGGGAGAATGGCTCCAGAGCCAACTAATTTATGCAGTAGCCAAATCGCTCGCCACACAACTAGAATGCCAGTAGCCCACAAAGTAGGATTTTTGCTTACAAGACTCCACAGCTCAGAGGGAGCATGGGTTGTGACCTGCCCAGAGCCTGCTTGCGAGGAGGGCGGGATAAAAATAAATGTACTTTGCCATAGGTGCAAAAGGTGGAGTGGAGGGGAAAGATGGTATTGAGCAGTCAGTTCTGAATAGTGTATGCATGGGAGGGCAGCTGAATCCCTCTCCAGTTTGCTACACGAACCAGCCCTTGGAAGACACCTCTGTAGCAGTATAATTGTCCGCAATATCATTTTTAGGTAAGTGCATTTCCATGAACCACAGAGTGTAGAAATGAGGCAATTGCTTGATATTAACCTCTTTTCCTGCCACCTTATGCTAGGAAAGAATAAAAACGCTAATGAAGAGGAATGCTGATCACTTTGGGCATGCTACCACCTTCCAAGGAAGATATTAAATCCTCATTAATGCATCCTTAATACGGAAATACTCTCTTGCTAGGCTATAAGAGAAATTAAGGGTTGAGGGCCATGCATAACAGGCATTGATTACATACTCTTTTAGATCAGATCAGCGCATTAGCTATCACGAGTTCAGGTGTAACATTAACCCATATAGACTCCTGCGGTGGCTCAAGTGGTTAAGACGCTGAACTACAGGCTGTGGAAGGTCGGTAGTTCAGCAGTTCGAGACCCGGGTGCCACATGACAGAGTGAGCTCCCGTCTCTAGTTCCAGCTCCTGCCAACCTAGCAGTTCGAAAGCAAGAAATTGCAAGTAGATAAATAGGTACCACTTCAGTGGGAAGGTAACAGCATTCCGTGCGCCTTGGTGTTTAGTCATGCCACCCACATGACCACGGTAATGTCTTCAGACAGCGCTGGCTCTTCGGCTTTGAAACGGAAATGAGCACCGCAACCCTAGAGTCGGACTCGACTGGCTTTCGAGCAAGGGTACCTTTTAATACACTAAGTATCAAGTTAAACCTTACAAAGACTCTCCCCTTCTCTTGCCCTTTAATTATTACATTTACAACGTATTCCTTTCCTAATAATCCCGAGCATAGTGTTGGCCTTTTTTATTGCAGTCGCACACTGTCTCAACATTTTCATTGAGTTATCTACTATGACTCCAAGATCTCTCTCTTGGTCAGTCTCTGCCAGTTCAGACCCCATCAACATGTATTTATAGTTAGGATTTTTGGCTCCAATGTGCAACACTTTGCACGGCCACACTGAACCCCATTTGCCACGTTGATGCCCACTCGCCCATCCTGGACAGATCCCTTTTGAGTGGCTCACAATCCTCACTGGTTTTCACCACCCTGAACAACTTGGTGTCATCTGCAAATTTAGCCACTTCACTGCTTACTCCCAACTCCAAATCATTAATAAATAAGTTAAAAGCATCGGACCGAGTACTGATCCCTGCGGTACCCCACTGCTTACCACCCTCCACTGAGAAAATTGCCCATTTATACTCACTCTATGTTTCCTATTAATTAACCAGTTTTTGATCCACAAAAGGACTTGTCCTTTTATCCCGTGATTTTTGAACTTACTTAGGAGCCTTTGATGAGGAACTTTATCAAAAGCTTTCTGGAAGTCAGGGTAAACAGCATCTATTAGGTCCCCCTTGTCCACATGTTTGTTCACTGCCTCAAAGAACACTAACAGGTTAGGGTGACAAGATCTTCCCATGCTGAGTCTTCCTCAATAGGTTTTGTTCATCAATGTGCCTACTAATTCTTTCCTTAATAGTTTCCACAACTTACCCAGTATCAACGTCAGACTGACTGGCCTGTAATTTCCCGGATCTCCCCTGGAACCCTTTTAAAAGATGCAAGTGACATTAGCTACCTTCCAGTCCTCAGGAATGGAGGTTGGTGTTAATGAAAGATTACTTATTTTTGTCAGGAGACCCACAAGTTCACAATTGAGTTCTTTCAGAACTCTCAGGTGTATGCCAACTGGGCCAGTAGTATATCTGTCATAAGGCCTCCTCTCTTGTCACCTCAATCTGACTCAGGTCTTTCAACACCCCTCCCGAAATCAGCGGGCAAGCACTTCACATCTCCCACAGTGTAGACAGAGGCAAAAAATGCATTTAGCTTCTCAGCCATTTCCCTATCATCCTTCAGTACTCCTTTTCCCCCTTGGTCATCCAAAGGTCTTACTGCCTCCCTGGCTGGTTTCCTGCTTCTAATGTATTTGAAGAAAGTTTTTTTGTTGCTATATGCTCCTCATATTCCCTTTTTGCCTGCCTGATCACAGACTTGCATTTTATTTCCCACAGCCTGTGTTCCCTTTTATCAACCTTTCCACCACTCAAAGGAATCCGTCTTACCTTTTACAGCTTCCATTAGTTTCTTTGTTAACCATGCAGGGTTTTTTCTATACCTATTTGTGCCTTTCCTAACCTGCAGTATATATTTTTTCTGAGCTTCTAGGATTGTAGTTTTAAATAGTTTCCAAGCTTCCCCAATGGTTTTTACCCTTTCTGCTTTTCCTTTCAGTTTCTTCCTCACATGTTCCCTCATATCAGAGAAGTTACCCCTTTTAAAGTTAAAAGTGGTTCTGTCAGTCTTTTTGGGCAACTCCCTATTTATACAAATGTTAAACTCAATAGCATTATGGTCACTGTTCCCAAGCGGTGCAATCACTTTTACATCTCTCACCAGGTCTGGGGCGTTACTTAGGACCAAATCCAGGATCTCCTCTCCCCTGGTAGGTTCTGTGACCATCTGTTCCATAGCACAGTCACTGAGAGTGTCTAGAAACTCAATCTCTTTTTCTTGACTTGAACACATATTGACCCAATCAATGTTAGGCAGTTAAAATCACCTATTACGACAGTTATTTCATCTCACCGCTATCTTTAATTCATTCATAATTTTATAATGGAGGGCCTGTAAAATGGAACTCTTCCACCAAGACTTTAGAGCCACCACCACAGTTAAATATCATCAATAGTTAATAGCAGTAGAATAGAGAGCCCTGTGTCCCTGGAATTTTAACAACGGAGCCAGTGCCAATCACTGCTATGATATCTGAAGGAGATCTGAGAGCTGATCAAGAGAACTGAGTACAGCAGCCATCCTCAAAGCAGCAACAACAACAACCAAGGACAATAATACTAGTACTTTATGTCTTTAATTGGTTGTAGTATTGTTTTAAGTATTTTAATCATTTTATTGTAATTTATGCATTGTTTTATCTAAGCCACCCTGAGCCGGCTTTGTCTGGAAGGGCAGGGTAAAAATCTGATTTTATTTTTTTTTAAATCCTGTTTTGATCTGGTGGACGATAAATTCCCAGTGTTAAGCTTCCTTTTGGGCCCACTATTTCAACCCATAGCATTTCCAGAAGTGAATCCAATTCTCTTACCCTCTCAGTTTTACTGGAATGTATACCCTGACAAACAGAGCCACCCCACCTCCAACCCTCCCCCCCCAATCTTCTGATACAATTTATAACCAGGAATCACTGTATCCCACTGATTTTCCTCATCCCACCAAGTTTCTGAAATACCCAAAATGTCTATTCCCCCCCCCAACACCAAGCATTCCAACTCCCCGATTTTACCTCGGACACGTCTAGCATTTGTATACAGACATCTATAGTTTCCCATGCATGTTAACCCCACAACCTTCCTCTTGCTGCCTCGAGACCTTGCCAGGCAGTCCATATCATTAGCCATAGTCTCAGTGGACAATTCTAATCATTTCCTTGTAGAAAAGTAACAGCTACCCCTTCATCTCTTTGAGATGAGCCATCGTGAACCAGAGTCTTTTCATTTCCTGTCAGCTTTCCCCCAATATTCAGTTTAAAAACTGCCCTGCCACCTTTTTGATTTTAAGTGCCAGCAGCCTGGTTCCTTCTCAGGACAAGTGGAGACTGCCTCTTTTGTACAGCTCCCTCTTGTTCCAAAAAACATCCCAGTGCCTAACAAACTTGAACCCTTCCCCCCTACACCATTGTCTCATCCATGCATTGAGACTCCTGTGCCTGTCTGTCCAGCCCTGCACGTGGAACAGGTAGCACTTCTGAGAAGGCTACCTTGGAGGTCCTGGCCTTGAGTTTCCTGCCTAGCAGCCTAAAACCTTTTCCTCCAGGACCTCATGACTGCATTTCCCACGTCGTTGGTGACAACATGTATCATGACCACTGGCTCCTCCCCAGCACTATCTATCAGCCTACTGAGAACATGCGTAATGTCTGCTACCTTCACACCAGGCAGGCAAGTCACCATACGGTCAGTATACAGGTTCGCCACCCAGCTGTCTACCTGCCTAAGGATCGAATCACCAACTACCAAGAGCCCCCTCCCTCCCTGCCAAGGGATGGTTCCTTGGTACGAAACAATACCCATTCACCAGCTGAAGAAGAGGTCCCTTCTGAGGGCACCCTTAACCGCGGCACGGTGCCGTTTCCTCTAGACCCTCATGCTTCCTGACAGCAACGGGGCTGCCATATTCAGAGTGGGACATATCTAACATGTCCCCAAGAGTCTTCTCCATGCACTAACTGACTGTCTCTGCTTCTCCAGGTCAGCCAGCTTGGTCTCAAGAGAGCAAACTCGTTCCCTGAGAACCAGGAGCTCCTTGCACCAGGCACACAACCAAGACTTCTGTCCAGTGGTCTAGTCATACATGTGACACTCCGTGCAAAACACTGGATAGACCCAACCCCCTGCTGGCATTCTGTCTTCATAATTGCTTTTAAAATAATTAAATATAATCCCCTTTTAAAACCCTTTTGTATTCATGTGGTTGTCCTTGTATTAGGTTGCATGTGGTTCTCCTTGTGTTAAGTTGCATGTTAGTTTTGTTTTTTTTAAAGGAGAGGTAGATGTTCCAGGGCCTGGGTCTCATGTGTGTACCGTTTGCATCCTGTGCAGAATGTTAGAGATTGGAATAAAGTGTTGCCACAGACCTTTCTCTGTGATGTCTCAGGCACATTTGGTTTGTCCACTTCTTGTACGTGATGGTAGGTGTGGGCAGTTTGGCAGAATACAAATTCACACAAACTAAACAAATTCATTTCATTTGCTCAAGCTATTTAATGCAGGGGCTATGGCAGAAGACGTCTTCAACAGCACTGCAGAATACGGAACCTAAAGTGGACCTCCGAAGCCTTTCCTTTAAAAGCATTACCTTTCCATAGAAGCAGGTCTCAAATTCATCATCATTCAAAGGGAGCACCTCAAAGGTACACTGAATGTTCAGAAGTATTTCCACTCTTGTAATATCCCTTTGGCCTGAGTACATGGCTCCTTTCTTCAGGCGGTGTTTTCCCATGAAACAATAACACACTTGGAAGATCAGATATACTCGAAAATAAAGACCGTAGTGTACAATTTCAATACTGAGAACTGGGATCAGCAACTTGCCTTGTACCTCTTTCATAATTTATTGTGACAGTGAACATTAGGTAGTGCCAATCGACATTGTGGTGTCCAGAGAAACACAACCAGAAAGCAACTGTATCGACAATAACTACTTGGGGCCCCAGAACACTCTCAGTGCACTTGTCTGCATTTCATTACTTCCCTTGTTATTCCCTTTGAACACGACAGCTGTACTTGTTTTGTGGCTGCCTTATTAAATCCTTTTCAATTCAAGGCCTGAGCACATCAGTGGTTTACAGGAAATCAAATATGGAAAGGGGGGAAAAAACATAAGGAGCTGTTCAGTGACATGTCTAAAGCACAGAGGAGCCAAATTTTGCAGCTGGAGATCTTTTTAAAAAGCCAGAATGTAGTTCAAAACACTCATAAGACCTGTGTTTCTGTGACTTGGACCCTGTCAAAAAACATCACTGACTGAAGGCTTTCTGGTGATGGGACCAATTTTTTGCCTCCCCGTCTGTGACAACCCAAAATGTCCTCCCGGATGCTGCTCCAGGAGGAACCCCCCCCCCCCGGAAACAGAATGAGAGTCACAGGTCTGTAATCAACTGCTCAAATAATTAACACAGAGGTATAGCATGTCACCTGCTGCTGGATATAATGGTTCTACTGTGCTGCCATCTAGTGGGCAGAAGCCATCCTCCCATCAGTATTCAAACTAAACCAAGCTATGTAGTCCTGTAATTAACTTAAGACACAACACAGAAGTCAATCTGAACTATTCTGGGAATGCTTCAGCAATCAATACTGTCAGGAAACAAAGCATAAGGCAGATTTTGGCTAGTCAACTGCTATAATATCAAAGCACAATTTGGAATGCAGAGAGCCCTGTGGGTTTATTTCTAAACTGATGACCAGAGAATACTAATGAGATTCATTTTTTTAAAATGGGGGGGGGGGGAGAACATCTCAGGAAGCTTTGCTTGCCAGCATGGAACGCTATAGTGTCAGTCTCCTAAGAGTCAGTGTACACATACCAGGGAGATGTGGGCTCAGTGTGCTGACCATTTCTCCAAATGCAGAGCAAGCCTTTTGTACCTATGAAGAAGAGATTAGATTTATACCCTGCCCTTCACTACCTGAAGGAGTCTCAGAGCTGTTTACAATCTCCTTTCCCTTCCCCTCCCCACAACAGACATCCTGTGAGGTAGGTGGGGCTGAGAGAGCTCTTTCAAGAATTGCTCGTTCGAGAACAGCTCTGAAAGAATTTGACTGACCCAAGGTCACACCAGCTGCTGTATGTGGAGGAGTGGGGAATCAAACCTGGTTTTCCAGATTAGAGTCCACGCTCCTAACCACTACATCAGACTCACTGTTCCAACCACACCACCTCTCTTCTACTAATCTACCTGGACAGAGAAAAGTAGGGACACTGTACAGTCCCTGCAGCTGTATAAGAAAACATCAAAGAAAGAAGAAACAAGGGGCCAAGAAGAAATTCAGGAAAAAACCTCAGCGAGCTGGTCAGAGGAAGGAAACCAGATGTAGCTTTGTGGAAGAAGGTACAATGAGGTCAAGAACATCACATTCAGAAAGCTGAAGATCACGTATTTAGATCAGACTGTAGTAGTATGCAGCAGTGGTTAATGTCAATTTACTGCTTTTCCACAGTGAGTGGATAAAAGTTCACTGATCTAGAACTATCAAGTGCATCAAAACTTCTTCAGTCCGACACTTACTTTAAAGCACTGGTGTTCAATCCGTGGGTCAAGACTAGGGATGTGCATTTCGGGATC
>NW_015170299.1:763175-764232 GCF_001447785.1 Gekko japonicus | reverse complement strand
TTTTTCCTCCAGTGGCCATCTTGTTTTAAGTGTAGGTCGGCCATTTTGTGAGTCACATTGTCAGCCATTTTACAGTTGCTGTGCTGCAGCTACTTAGGGATTTGGGGCTGCTTTTCGCCTTTGTTTGTGCCTGGGATGCAAAATAGGCGGTTGCAACTAGCTGCAGGGAATTTTCTCACCCACTTAATCGCGGTGGGGTGAGGGCATGGTGCCTGGAAGGGCTCTAGCTACTCTAAGGGCTCCGGTTGCCAGCCTACGGGTAGGGGGCCTGAGGGGTCTCTGCGTTTGCAATAAACTGGCAGGCAGACCTTATCTTTCTGAAAAGGTGCTTCTGTGGGGAGTGGGTGCCTGGCATGGTATTTTGCCAGGGCCCCTCCCCTCCCTAAATCGAGCAACCTGATGGCCCAGGGTAGCCCAATGTTGTTAGATTGGGAAACTGGGCTGGGGGTTACATGGGAGACCCCCAGGGGAAATCATTGTCGCTGCACAGGGAGTTGCATAACGTACCACCTCTAGAAGTTTTTTGCATTGAAGGCCTCATTGGGCAGGCTGTGGGCACCCTGACTTATTACTACTTAGTGGTACAACCTTAATATCCCTACTCCTGACTCCACCCCCTAAGTCTCAAGGTGTTTTCAACCCTGACCTGGACACCTATTAATTATCAGCACAGAGGGTAAGGCTGGGTGGTGGGACTGGGGGCCAAAGAGAAACTAGTGTGTTGGCCTCAGTGTGTTCAAGCAGGATTATAACCCATGTGTTTCTTGTTGAAGGGCGGTCTGCTGCACAGACGAGCGAGGACGGGGCCTCCATGGCTCAGGACCCTTGTAACACCACTGCTTCGAGTAAAACCACAGCATCAATGGCTGCAGATCACAGCAGGGCCCCAAAGAGCTGCGAACAGCTACAGGCAGCTCGTGAAGATTTGCTCAGTGATCTGGCCCCTGCACGACTCGCCTTGTGGCTTCAGTTGAGCTGTAGGGTGGTCAGCTACATAGGGGGGCGATCAGCTGCGTAGGCGGTGACTGAGGATGGGGCCTCCATGGCTCAGAACACT
>NW_015170299.1:760280-760451 GCF_001447785.1 Gekko japonicus | reverse complement strand
CTCGAGGAGAGGTGAATTTTCCCCTGCTAACTGTTTTCTTACAGGTTATCTGCCGGCTGGAGAGGAAGAACGTGTTACTCTGAGGCCAGCTTGTTGAGCTGCTCAGTGTGCCGAAAGTAAGCCACAGAGCTGCTGGCAAGAGAGGAGGAATGCATTACTCTGTTGGCGCGC
>NW_015170299.1:691195-759774 GCF_001447785.1 Gekko japonicus | reverse complement strand
TGTTAGACAGGTCGGTCACTTTTGTTAGGCAGGATGCTATGCGGTATACAGATTGCGGTTCGGTGAGCACCAGCTGACACTCAGCATTTGGGGTTTAAGGGGTCCTGTGAGTACAGTCTTTGTGCCTTGCGGCATGGGGCGGGGAAAACGGACTGCCTTCGGGACGGCCCTGTTTAGGTCCTCTCTTTGAACCTTGCGGCTTGGGGGATGGGGCTACAGGGTTGTCCCGCCATGGCTAGCCGGCCGGGTGGGAGCCCCTGTAGTGGGCTCCCACCCGGGGCAGGGTGCTCGCCCTATTGAAAGGTAAGGGAGGGGTCTTCGACCTCTGGCCTTGACCATACCGCATGCTGTGTTGCCCTTGCCGTTGGTTACAGTTAAAGTTGTCAGTTAATAAAGTGGCCCTATAGTTAAACCCAACACTTGTGTCTGCCTCGTTATTTCTGGCTTGGGTGGCAACTGATATTTTGTTTACTGTTGTTTAAGATGGCAGAATAAATAATTTTCTATACTTTTAGGAGTTGTCACCTTAAAGGTTCTCCTGCTACATTGTGTCCCAACATTTAAAACATTAAAAAATAGCTTGTCTCGATTTATCTTTTCCCCCCAAATATTAAAAACCTGAAAGAATAATACTTGATTTTGTTTTTACAACAAAAGGAATAGTATATTTGGTTTTATCAGCCCCAAAAATATATGGTTTGATACCAATATGAACATCCTATGAGAATTTTAAAAAGATCTGCCATCTTGCAAAATGGCCACTACAAGCAAAATGGCTGTCTCTACAATTAATATAATAGTGTATTTGGTCTTTTGACCTCAAAAACATATTTTGACACCAAGATGAGTATCCTATGTAAATGTTAAATATCACAATAACCAATATCTACCATCTTGGAAATGGCAGCTATAGGAAAAAACATCCCAAAATTAGAATGTCTACCCAAGAACATTTTAAAGCAGTAGTGCCCTGAAACACACACAAACAATAATGTTCTCTCTCTGTGTATATATATATTCGGGGGTACATGGTAGATCCAGGACTATTGAGTCCAAACAGCAATCTACAGTTATTTCTTGGTTATCTGTTCCCCATTACCTTTTCCTGCTTTCTGTGGTTATTCTTCCCTTAGATAGCTTTACCTCAAAATTTCCCAGCATTCTGTGGGCTCTCAGGGTGGTTGGAATAAGATACATATTGTTCAAGAATAAGGCACATATTGGTCATAGACAGAATAATTTGTTCTGTATATCGGTCAACAATGAGGACCACGAAACATGATAAACTAGCATTGTAAATATTTTTTAATCTTTATTGGTCTAATAGTTATGGGCATTCTCTGTGCAGTGGGTTCACACTGAGGTCTATTTTAATGCAATTAATCTCCTGGCCTCTTTGCTACTTAACAAGCAAGTTATTACACAGGTTAATTGTATATTGTGCAACATGATGCTTCAAATTAGCAGGGATATTTTTCTTTTAATTTGCTTCTTTGATGTATGTGTCTTTGTTCAAGTATGATAAAGAAAGATATCAATTTCAAGTCTCAAGAGTTAACAGTGATTTAATTATTAAAGATTCTGTTCAGACAAAATCTGTTGATTATCCTCAAATAAAATTCCCTTTTGGAACAACTGGCATGAAGACTTCGCACATGCATGAGATGTGGTTTGGCCCCTATATCTGGGCTGGGGAAAGCATTGTGCCTAGCAATTGAGCCTATGTGTTTGGGTCAAGAGTGGGATGGACCAGGGATGGGTATAACAGGACCCGGATCCTTCAAGTCAGGAGTCAGATTCTGGGTCCTGGAAGCTAAAGCCTGGAGTTTGGCAGGCTTTATTAACTAGGAAATTATAAAAGGCCAGCTTCCAATCCAGTATTCTCATTCTGTTGACCAATTTAAGGAATTCCTGTTAAATATCCCTATTCTGTGCTTGACTGGCTTCATGAGTTACATATAACTTGCTTCAGTGCACCTGCTCTGTGCTTGTGACACACCTAGTATAAATGTACCTATAGAAATATTAGTGGATGGATGGTCTTGTCTTAAGAGGTCCAGGTAGCCTTTGGTCCTTTTCTGTTCTATGGTTTTAGCTTATGCAATGACTGCATGCACTAATTTTAAAAAAGTACTTGATTTCTGGGATTCCTAGTGAAAATTAGATGAACATTTCATAGTATAAATGAAGGGTAAGCTGGCGCTGGAGAAGACTCTTGAGAGTCCCTTAGACTGCAAGAAGATCAAATCAGTCAATCCTAAAAGAAATCAACCCTGACTGTTCACTGGAAGGCCAGATAATGAAACTGAAGCTCAAATACTTTGGCCACCAAATGAGAAGGGAGCACTCACTGGAGGAGACCTTGATGCTGGGAAAGATTGAAGGTCAAAGAAGACGGGGACGGCAAAGGATGAGATGGTTAGACAGTGTCATAGATGCAACGAACATGAAGTTGAGCAAACTTCAAAGGACGGCGGAAGACAGAAAGGCCTGGCGTGATCTGGTCCATGGGGTCGCAAAGAGTCGGACTCGACTGTGCGACTGAACAACAACAACAAAGGTAACCTTCCCCCCTCACAAAATGTAACCATTTAAGATGTATGACCATGATAGAGTATTGACATTGAGTGACACAAGAGCAAGGTTAGCTCTTATCTATGTCATTTGAACAAAGAGTGACTAGGGAACTTTAATTTAGTATCTGTCACATTCTCTCCTAAATGTTTCCTTACTATGCCAAGCAGATCCTTCTGAAGATCATACTTTTTCTCTGAAGGAATCTTTCCATACATCAAGAGGTTTTTTATTTTTATTTTTTTGCTTATCTTTCTGTAGTCTTTTACCCCATTTATTTGTAACCTTTTTGAAGTATAGTGACATTATGCAACCAGAGGATAAGTCATTTGAAGCATTTCATGATCAACAATAATTGAAATGGAAAAATAAAGACCCTCCATCTATAAATGTCTGGTTATATAAAGTCTGGAACTATTTTATATATGAAACTATTTCTATTTACAACACCACAGATCAAAATGAATGTGAACTACTTAATCCCACTGGGAAATGGTATCCCATTATTGACAAACTTACCTTTGAAAATTTTGAATGGAAAACCATCTATAACGCAAAATATAAACTGTTATTGCTTGGCTGAAACATTGTATGACTTTTAAAGCCTTTCTGTTTGTATAGTTTGATTCAAAGTTACATTTGAAAGTATTTGTCTTATGTATAGAAAACCTGTGATTTAGTGTTTGTACTATGGTGTACTTTAATATTAAAACTAATAAAAATGTTTTGGTTAAAAAAAACACACAATAATTTCATAAAGTTGAAAACAATGGAAAATCATGGAGATTGTTTTGGAGACAGCTGGAAAAGCAATGGATATGGCTGCAGCACCTGTTAAATTTGCCAGAACTTGCCCATATCTTTCTGATAGATTGTACAAATGTGTTAGAGGAAGTGGGAGACACTCCCATGGGGATCTACATATCTGTCAAAAAGGTATCCAAAGCATTCAGTTTCTTTGGAAAGTCTTGTCATAAACTGGATCTACTTTGTCTGGGGGAAAATCAAATGAGGCCTATTTGTGGCCTAATATATTTCCATGTGAGGGAGGAAGGTGGTGGAAGCCACATGTCAGCCATGTGTGATCACCAGCCCAACCAGATGTAATCATGTCTAGGATTGGGGTGGTGGCATGATACTGCTGGCAGGGCAGCCTTCCATCACCCAAGCCAGGACCTGATAAAGGCTCAGGATTGCTGGGGAAGGAGGAAGAAGGAGGATGAGATGGGCATCAATGTGTGGAATGGGCTTTCCTCTGGCCAGATGGTCAGGATTTCTCCAGAGCCAGGGGACCAAAACACTGTGATAGAGGGTCACCCAGGCAGGTGAAAACAGGCTAGAAGAGGCAGCGAGGAGGGAATGCATGTTTAAGTACTGCCAGAGGTCATTTCGGGGGGAATCGCGGGGGATCGCAGTTCCCCCGGGTGAGGTACGGGGGCAGGGGCACATGACGAAGCCCCACCCCCTGCTTCCAGCCGCCCCACTTCCGGCCCTCATTCAGCCAGGAGGAGGCAGGAGAAGAGGGAGGGTAAATTGCTTCCTCCCTGCCTCTCCCCACCCGTGCCTGCCTGGGGCCAGGGAGGGCCTTCGTGGGGCTTCCTTGCACTCCCGCCGGCCTTGCAGGTCCACCGCCGGTGGCCGGGACCGTTGGGGGCGGGGTGTGTGGCCTTATGACACACTTCTGGTGAGGTCAGGGGGTGTGGCATTATCAGGGGGTGTGGTATATGGTAATGAGTTATGCTAATGAGTTCTCCTAGCTCTTTTTCTACGAAATGACCCCTGAGTGCTGCCACAAACTAACAGGCTTTGGAAAGTAAGGCAGATTCCTAGGGTAGGTTGGCTCTAAACCTAAGGAAGGAAGGAAGGAAGGAACAGTTCTCACAAACAGTTAAGGGAGACTAATAAATAAAATATTTACATGAAGTGATGAAGAGGGTGGATCAAAAGGGGAAAGCACCCATGTGAGGGTGTTTCTTGCCCCCTGAGGGATATTCTAAACTTAGCACAAGTGTGTCATTTCCCATCAAGGAAATGGAGGATTAAGGAAAGCAGTAAGTCTCAGCTTTTCTCCATTGTACAACTGATGTAGCACACTGGCTAAATATGGGCTGTGGCTAGGGATGGACATGAACTGAACCATGAAGCAAAATTCATTATGAATGTTGCCCCGCTCATGGTTTGTGAACCAATGTTTGTGACAGGTCTACAGTCACGAGCTTCCACTAACTTTTAAATCAGTTCATAGCAGTTCATAGATAAAGCAGAAAGCAGGGGTTTAAAGGGACTCTGAGTCCCTTTAAATCCCTGCTTTCTGTTCCCTGTGAAAGCTGCAAGAACAGCTGAGCTCCCTGTCACTCAGCTGATTTTGGGGCTTTCTGCAAATCCCATTAAAAGATACTTTATTCCCTTTCAGTGGGGTATGCAGGGCCATGAACCACACACCAATTTGGTTTGCAAATGAACTTCCCAGTTTGTATATTTTTCCAGTTCATGCCCATCCCTAATCCTGGCACAAATCTCACCTCTGTTATAAATTTACTAAGTGGTGTTTAGTGATAGGACTAAATCTGACAATTGAAAGGTCTGAAGTAAAACTCTCAGGCTGTCAAAACTTTCTGAGTCCATAATGAACTGAGCCCAATTCCCAATCTGAAATTTGGGCATGGCTTGGAATGAGTTTCACTCAGTGCCACCCACATTTACCTTTCCAATTTTGGAATGACATTAGAGAGGTCTCGTGACAATGGAATCTCATAGCCCCATCACTTTAGGCACTTTCGTTCCTCCTGGCACAATACAGGGTTTTCTGGTTGGAAAGATCAAGCTAATTACAAAGTGAGCCACAGGGAGCTCACCCATCACTAGTGACTTTCATATCCTCATTATTACGCTAACTAGACCGTCCGTATGGAAATGTTCATTCCGAAGCAGCTCATGCACACAATAAACATTCCTTCTGAGAAACAGCAACTGCTCGGCACCTAAATGTACGTTTCTTTTCTGATGCTTGAACTGATTGAATCAGCCATCCACCTGGTCTGCCCATGAATACCACTAGCCCTGAATCTCATTCATTTGATCATGCCACCTAATCAGCACCATTGAACAGAAGAACAATACATTTTAAAGCACAATCATCTCCCGAGTCAGCTTGCTGTCAGCACTTACTTCTGCGATGACAGCAAAATCACCTGAGGTTAAGAAGCCGGGTAGTTTTGTAATTGAAATGTGCAGTTGTATTTTTTTTTTAAGAAAAGGCAAGAAAATGCTGCAGGCAGAGTGCATTCAAATTGAGAATTCGATTTGCACATATTAGAATGTTCATAAAAGTTTAGCCAGTTCTGTGCATGTGGAATTACAATGTGTTTTACTGTGTTCCTGAGGAAAAAAAGTAAATAAACATAACTAAATAAAGACCTTGAGGCCTGCTGCTGTAGCCAAATGCAGTTCAGAAAACGGGTGCTGAGTGAATTGGAATGGTATAGTGAAGCAGTTGTTGCTTTGAAAACATAATCCTCCTTGGGTAATAGGGAGTTATTACAAACCTGACTAGCTTGCCAGCCATGATGCTGCAGTTTTATATAGAACAATATGGAGAACTGAACCAAAATGTGACAAAGGCTGAAACTGATTGCAGCTATTGGGTGGTTTGTGGGAATATCCAAAAGCTGGAAGGATCTATGGAGGTAGGGGCAGGGGACAGGTGTGGACATGGCTTTGAATGCACCTGTAAGTATATAGGTTCTGTTCCCAGCATCTCCAGCTCAAAGGCTCTCCAGGAGATCTGGGAAGACCTGTGTTGCAGACTAGGTGAACAACTGCTGCTTATTGCAGACAGTAATGAGCGAGATGGAGCAAGTTTCACATGGAACTGGCAAAAACCACAGTACTTTGTGGCTATGCCTCCACCTAATGATCCCATAAGGCTTTTATTACAAGTCTTGAATCTGTGGGATTTTCTCAGGGAATATTTCACAGACAAAAGTTTTTAATAGTGAATAAAGAGCAACAGGAAATTTAACAAATCTTGGTACATTAAAAGCAGAGTTAGAACTAACCTGTAAAATACACCATCTGCTAATATAGATCTGATTATGGTTTTACTCAGATTCATGGGGACCCTATTTGGTATAGAAATGTTTTAAAATAAATAAATATCCTCTAGATACTGTGTCTATTGTTCTTGTGAAAAAAGCTCCACAGTAAGTCGTAAATCCTGACACAGATCCTTTTCTGCTATAATGTCTTTTTATTGTTTTATTTCTAAATTGCTCTTAAATGTATATAGAGTGGGGCCAGTCTAGTTTTATATACAGTCACAATGTTATAACCTCCCAAACAGAATATTTAGTCATTTACTATTTTTTAAAATGCTCTGTGATGAAGTTAACAGCCTCTGGAAAGTTCTTGTTGTATACCTTTACTACCCAATGCAATTGGAAAAGAAAATTGTTACAATTAAATAAAATTGCTGAAATGCCACAAAATTCCTCTGGCAAAGATTTCCTTTTCACTTCCTCCTATTTGAAAATCTGGTGGAATCATTGATGAAGTGGCCCCAAACCTTTGGGCAATACTGCTGTTTCATGTTTCTCCATCAATGCAGCCCTTTTTTTTTGGACACTTTTTATTGCTTTTAAATGCTACACACACTACAAAGGATAAGTCTAAGGGATATTCTAAACTAAAATACAGAGTAAGTAAGGATCATATAACAATCTATACATAAATTTCCTGGTATTCCCAATTATTTAGTTTTTTTAAATGGAGGTTAGCTATTAATATTATTAATTCAAACAAATACAAGCATAGTTAGCCATAGTGAGTGCTTCTTAGTAATTCACATATTAATAAAAAAGCAATGTATTCAGAGTTAAGCTATTTATTGGTTTTCTTTCCTCTGTGTTTGTTTTTAACAAAGGGCAGCTTAATTTTAAGAGGTTTTGGAGCTACTTCTCCTAATTCTGATTCAGAGTCCAGAGTTCCTTCTGAAGAACTACTCGATGACTTGCTACTGCTTCTGGATCCATGTTCGCTGCTATCTTCTGCAATATTATTGTCCTCTGCTTTTCCTTTTTCTTCCATTAAACTTTGGTGATGTTTCAAAAATGCTTTTGCTTTTATAACAGAATCAATCTTTTCTTTTTTCTCTTTAAAGTTGAAGATAAGTCCTTCTGGTATTATCCATCTGTAGGGAGTGGAGGTTTCTTTGTAGAAATAATGTCAGGTTTCTGTATAGCTTCCTCGTCTTACTCACCTCAAATGGAACTTTTAAAAAAACTTTTGCTTCTTCTCTTTTGATTTTTAAGGTTATTCCATTAGTCACTTTCAATATCATATCTCTTTTTGACCTTTTAGAAAATTTCACCAACACTTCACTGGGCAGCTTGTTTTTCTTAATACATTCTGGATAGGTTCGGTATACCATATCCATATCACTTTGTAAAGATTCCGCTTTACAGTCTGCCACTTAAGCTAGGGCTTCACTTAAGATCTCTTTCAGGTTCTCTCCTTTTTTTCTGGAATTCCTTGAAATCTCAGGACATACAATGACTTTTCCATCTGCAGTTGTAACAGTTGTTGTTTCTCAGAGGTCTTCTCTTTTCCCACTACCTCTAGTCTTTGGTTTAACGCGCTTGTCTTATCATCAACCTTTTTCAGCTTTTTAGCTGTCTTCTTTGTTCTTATGCTAGTTTCCTTCAGTTCCTTTTGAAGAGCATCAAAGTTGTTGTTGAGGTTAGTCATCTGATCCAGCAGAGGGCACAATGCTGCAGCAATCATCTTGGGGAAATCTGTGGTTACTTCTGGTAATCCATGGTTACTTCCCTTATTTCAAAGGGAATGTCTTTCAAAACTCTTATCTTCTTGCCATCAATTTTAAGGGTAGTTCCATTTGTTGCTTTTAATATCTGATCCCTCACTTGTCTTCTGGAGAATTGATCTGTTTTTTCTAAAGTCTCATGTAGTTGCTGTTGCTGTGCAGTGAAATTTTGATTGAGTGTCTTCATTTGCTCCAGCAGGGGTCGCAATGCTTCTGTTAGCATCTTAGAAAAGTCTATGGTTGTTTCCAGTCACGTGACTGCACTTGCTGGGCTAGCACTTCCTGAAGGAAGCTCGGGTTTCGTTTGCTTATCTTTCTCCGTCTTCTTCAGCGACATCTTTGAAGCTGTTTACCTTTAACAAAGTTTGACAAAAGTCTCTAAAGTCTGCAAATTGCCTGTAGTTTTCTTGTAAATTCCTTACTATACTCACATGTTGCTTTCAGTTCCACCCCTCCCTTTAAAAAACATGCTTTAAGTCTATTTTTATTTCTGGGGTTCCAGGGGGGTGTTCTGGGGGGGGGTTCCCACGGGGGGTTCCCACCCTCCCTCGCTTACTTTAGGCTGGACTTTCAGCCATTTCTCTGGTTCTCATTTCAATCAAACTCACTTTCAATGTAGGTCATGTAGATCTTGCCATCAATCGTGTAAAATGCTCAACCTCCACTCACTTGTCTCAGTGTGCGTCTCTGAGTCCAGTACTGGAAAACAGCAGTGAGACCGTTGGGGCATCGTAATGCCTCAATCCACCGGCACCGTGCGAGGGGAGAGGCAATCCTCAGTGCCCCATGGCTAGGAGCCATTTGCAAAGACTCCGAGGGGTGTAAAATCGCACCCCCTCTCATTCGCCAGCTCATGGATCACATCCTCAGGAGCTCCCGAGAGACGCGTCCACCATTAGATCACCAAAACTGGAAGGCCAGCAGCATAGTACTAATACCCAAGGGGGAGAGCAAAGTCCATACCATGTGGCTAATGTGGGTGGGAATCCAGCTGCCCTGGCATGGCAGTCTGCACCTACCTCCCCCTTCCACCTATCATGACCCTGGGTGCTGTCTCAACAATGCTGGCTCCCATACCCAAGGCTAGTTTGTGCATATGGGAGTGACCCAAGCCAGGGCCACCCAGCACTATGTCCCATGTCATGCACATAGAATCATAGAGTTGGAAGGGACCTCCAGGGTCGTACAATCCAACCCCCTGCACAATGCAGGACATTCACAAATATATCCCCAGTGACACTTGCTCCATGCCCAGAAGATGGCAAAAAACTCCAGGCCAAACTGTCCTGGAGAAAAATGGTTTCCTGACCCCAAAGTGGCAATCAGCATTTCCCTGGGCATGTAAGAAAGGGCCAGGAGAACTAAGCACTGATGCAACCCTTCCTGCCCTTCCTCTCATGATCTGACTAAGTTCACACAATCAGCATCGCTGACATATGACCATCTAGCGTCTGTTTGAAAACCTCCAAAGAAGGAGAGCCCACCACCTCCCAAGGAAGCCTGTCCCACTGAGGAATCGCTCTGTCAGGAAGTTCTTCCTAATGTTTAGCCAAAAACACCTCTGATTTAATTTCAACCTGTTGGTTGTGGGGCAATAAAAAACAACTCTGCAGCATCCTTCATATGACAACCCTTCAAGTACTTGAAGATGGTTCTCATACCACCAGGGAGTCATCTCTTCTCCAGGCTAAACATACTCCCAGGGAAGTGTACCCAGGAGAATTGTCTATGATGAGGGGGGCAAGGATACTGGCAGCCCCATACTGGACTGTCAGCATACTCCTTTGCCAGGGTGCCCCCCTGGCAGGGGACAGGGCATAGGTGTGGTTAGGTATGACCTGGGGATCCACTGGCCAAGCAGCCATAGTGCCTATTCCCTTGCAGAAGCAGCAGACAGAGCAGTTTCAGTTGTAAAGTACAGCCTTACAGGATCAGTAAATGTCATTTGGATAGCTACCACATGCACCTCAGCAGGGTTCCCTTTCCTTTCCTTTCTCCAATAAAAGCTCTATAACTCAATGCCTTGAGCAGTATAACAATCTGGAAATTCATTTATAATCTCTATTTATTTCCCGAAAGACAAAAGGAATAAAAAAATTTGCAACATCCAAGTGTATATAAGATTTTGATCTGAAAGTAGGAAGGGGACCACCCTGCTTGGATTCAAATCATTGAAATTCACCAGCCATGGTAGAATAAAGTGCCATCTTAGATTAGAATATAGAGGGCATTCCAATAAAATATGAGCGACTGAATCTATTTTACCAAGGGAGCAAGAGCAAATTCTATCAGGGTACGGAAGATGCAAAAAGCAGTCTCTCAGAACTACTGTTGAATGGCATTTCATTTTAGCAAGAGTAAAAGCCCTGAGTAGACGAGGTGAGGTCAGATTATAAGCATAGGAGGGAAGAGAATCAGGGAGGTGTATTCAAAAAGATCGCGAAGAACAAACTCATCGAACGTGAAGAGTAGAACTATTGTAATCAATCTGCTCAATCCACTTTTAATTGTAATTGCTGATTCAGCAAGCCCCAATTCCTTGATAGATTCAGTGGTAAAACCAATAGCTGACAATGTCTTGCCCATGATCCTAAGCCATGATGATTATAAGAATCCTCCTTCCATAGCCATTTATGCAGAATCTCTCTCTCTCTCTCTCTCTCTCTCTCTCTCTCTCTCTCTAACTTCTGGCTGTTTGCTGTCAAACCTTCTTTGCAACAGTAGTCAGAAAAAAGCTTTAAAAATGGACCCCCTATGGAGTGGAACCTCAGAGACCCTGCTGGGGTTCCACAGGCATGGTTGTGGCCACATGAAGAAGAAGAAAAGGTTTTTATACCCCACTTTTCTCTACCTTAAGGAGTCTCAAAGAAGTTTACAATCATCTTCCCTTCCTATTCCTACAGCAGGCACCTTGTGAGGTAGGTGGGGCTGAGAGAGCTCTGAGAGAACTGTGACTGGCCCAGGGGCACCCAGTAAGTCTCATGTGTCTCAAAGTTTGCAACAGTAGTCAGAAAAAAGCTTTAAAAATGGACCCCCTATGGAGTGGAACCTCAGAGACCCTGCTGGGGTTCCACAGGCATGGTTGTGGCCACATGAAGAAGAAGAAAAGGTTTTTATACCCCACTTTTCTCTACCTTAAGGAGTCTCAAAGAAGTTTACAATCATCTTCCCTTCCTCTTCCTACAGCAGGCACCTTGTGAGGTAGGTGGGGCTGAGAGAGCTCTGAGAGAACTGTGACTGGCCCAGGGGCACCCAGTAAGTCTCATGTGTCTCAAAGTAGCTTACAATCTCCTTCCTGTCTTCTCCCCATAAAAATCACCTTGTAAGTTAGGTGGGGATGAGAGAGTTCCAAGTGAACTGTGACCATGACTGGCCCAAGGTCACCTGGCAGGCTTCAAGTGGAGGAGTGGGGAATCAAACCTGGTTCTCCAGATTAGAGTCCACCACTTGTAATTGCTACATCACGCTGACATGGTGTCTGTGCTGTTTGCCATCACCTCACATATTTCTGTTTAGTATCTATGCAGGTGGTGATTTCACAGGGAAACCTGGGAGCATGACTAGTGCAATTCCTGCCACTCTAATCAGTCACCAGTTCCAGACCAGCTCCTGGAGTATCCCTCGTCAGTCAAGCTTCCATCCGGCAAATCTGCTTCATTTACATGCATGCTGTACTAAGGACAGCTCTCCTCAAAGCCCCTGGGAGCATCTCACAAATGGCACAGAGGGAGTGGGCAACCCCATTCATCAAACCTCAATGCAATTTGCTGTCCAGTAAAGTCGGGGGGCAGTAGCTGGTTCCAGGTTTTGGGAGGCCCTCGGCAGACAATGCCCAGGAGTCCCCTTATGCCCACCACTAGGTCCCCCTCATGCCTCTCTTTCCTTCCATAGGCCACCACCTGACTGTGCATGCTACCCTACCAGGGCTCTTTTTGTAGAAAAAGCCCAGCAGGAACTCATTAGCATAATAGGCCACACCCAACACCAGAAACACATTAGCGTACTAGGCCATGCCCTTGCCAGCACAGCTCATTAGCACATTAGGACGCACCCCCATGTTACCAGAAGTGTGGTTATCCAGCCACACCCACCTTTTGCTTGTTATTCTGTTTACCTTGTTTGTTGTCAAAACCCAGGACTTTTTTTGTAGCAGGAACTCCTCTGCATGTTAGGCCACACACCCCCAATGTAGCCAATCCTAAGGAGTTTCTGCTGTTGGGTGTGGCCTTTTATGCTAATGATTCCGGCTGGGCGTGGCCAACTTGGGAGCCAGCCGGAACTCCATTCCTGTGCGTTCCTGCCCCAAAATAGCCCTGCCTACCACCACCTTCTCCACATTCATGTCCCTCTCCCAACAACACACTTGCTGTGCAGTTGTTGTGGCTCTCAGGACTGCCATTGCTACACACTGCCTACATGCACTTCCTCCTCCTTCTGGGAAGCTGGAAACATGGGTGGTGGAGTACTTGGAGGCAAATGGTGAGTGTAGGGCACATGGACAGGTGACAGGAGAAGTGCATGGGTAGGAGGTCAGTGTCAGTGAGCCCCACCAGAAGTCCTGGGCCCTGGCAGCTTCACCTTCTTAGGGTTAACCTGACGCCACCCTGTCTGGGGTGTTCTGCTAATCTGCCCTTGTTTTTCTTTTGTTTGTGAGCAGATGGTACTAGCTCCACACCCCTCCCTGCCCCACTTCCCTTCCTCCTGTAACTTCCCCTTAGTGCCACACCTTCACATGTCCAAGAAGTTTGACTCTGACTGAGAGATGCCCATGCTGAGATCACTGATGTCACTCTTTTCAGTGGCACTGAACTATTGTACAGCTGCAGAACATATCAGAGGCCCAGTGGCGTCTTGAAAGCTGATTCCAAGAAATAGTCCCCACCGCCTTTCCACATTCACTCACTGTGGTGGCTTCTTTGGGCAGCCGTCATGAGGAATGGGCTAATGGGTGGCCTGAGAGTATGTATGGCTGCTGTGGCAGGGGAGGGGTGGTCTGTGTGTCCCAAAGTCCCCCGCAGAACTGCTGTCATCTGATAAGCCATACAGCTTGCAGTGCAGGTGCAGGGACCCAAGGTGGGTGCCAGGGAACTGCTGCCATGGGTGTAGCATAGGAGGAATGGCATCCCTGGCAAACTGATGAATTTCCTGGACAGCCCATCAGCCCGACCATCCTGTTCCCACTTTTGAAGCTGGGGGAGGGGTCAGACCAGGAGCCCTGGCCATGCTATCCCAGTGCCTTTCCCCTGAGCCATGCATGTCTGCAGTGGTCTCTGCCTAGCTCCATCTGGTTGGTGATGATGTTACAGATGTAGCAGGGTGCGCAATGGCACACCCTCCTTTGAACCTACCCTCTTGGCCCAGTGGTTAGAATGCTGGACTTGAGCATGGAGGCTGTAGGCTCAAGCCTGGCCTCTGTCTTTTTTGTCTGTTTTTTCTTCTTACTTTCCCAGGGGAAGAGTGTGTGTGGCTCAGAGGAGGGATGGTTGCATGAAGGCAATACTTTTGCTGCCGATCAGGTCTTTGCTGGGGAAGGGGTAGGCATCCAGTCCACTGCATGGGTGCCCTTCCTCTATGGGATGAGTGGGCACTTGGGCCACATTCCACTGCTGGGGTTGGGCTGTTGCTGGGCCTTTCTTTCCTGTCTGCTGGCTCTCCATGGAGGTGTGGGGAGGGCTGGCATTGAGGGACAATGGCCAGATCAACAGACACACGTTATTTCATCAAGTTGCAGCAAACTTATGGCAACCCTTAGGGTTTTCAAGGCAAGAGATGAACAAAGGTGGTTTGTGATTGCCTGCCTCTTCATAGCGACCCTTAGTGGTCTCCTATCCAAGTACTAACCAACGCCATCCCTGCTTATCTTCCAAGACTTGAGATCAAACTAGCCTGTGCCATCCAGGTCAGGGCTAGCTAGTAGTGATAGTCTGTTGATAAGCACCATCCACACAGGATCCATGGTCTAGTATAATCCAAGCAAGTGTATAGAAATATTGATTTCTAAAGGTTTCATGCCTTCCCCTGGGACGTCTTTCTGATCCCATGTTTCCTGTTGCCAGCCAACTGGCCTGCACATTTGGTCAGAGAGGCCCAATTGCATGCCATAAACCCACATTCTTCACACTTCCATGCTGGGAGAGACCAGATGGCCTCTGCCAAACAAGCAAAGAGTCACATATGGAATGAAGTTTGGGGTTGGGGGGCCATGTGACTGCAGGTGTGGTTTCCAGAACCCCCAACCTATCTCCAGTTGTCCCCATGACAACCAACAAATTGGACACACCCTTCCTACTCGCAGTTGGCTGAATGGCCACAGCTGATTGTGACTAGATTGGGGTTTAATTGTCTGATCCCTTGGAAGAGAGCTCTCTCTCTCTGTTCCTGCTCTTCCTGCTGCTCTGTGTTTTGTTCACCTGAGATGCTGTCCTGCCATGTGGTCTGTTGGCAAACAAAGGGACTGCTGTGTGAGTTGAGCACATGTTTGCAAAGATGGGTGTCTTGATCCTAAAAATCCCTTGGTGCTCCTTGGATTATTCTAATGGACAATCTTGGACTATGGATTCCTGAAGTTGGTAATTATGCATATCTCTAATGTGTAGTTAAGGCAAACTGCCTTAGGTTTCTTATTTTGAAATCCTGCTAGTCTATGCTAAGTTCTGTGCTGAATAAACTTATTCTGGTTTCTAACTTGTCTGATGTTGTAACTTGAATTCCAAGTCTCTTTCCTGTGCCTACCGGGTCACACGCTACCATTGAGTATCAAGTGTGCATCTCTGAGGAGGTGCTAGTGTGTTCTGTCCCAAAGGCTAACCTAAAGGTTTGTAATCCCTCCCTTGGGGAAAAGCCGGGACTAGTTAAAAAGGGATTCTGGTGGTTATTGTCCTGAAATCCAGAGAGGGCAGTCTACCTCTCTGGGTTGTTGGTAAGTGTACTGTAAAAGTGTAGGTTTTCCCCTCATTCCTGGACAGGCGTGGGGGCAGGAATCTATACAGCAAGTCATCTCTCCCAAGATGCAACTAGCAGATGCATCACACATGTGATTCAAAATGGCCAATGTAACAAATGGCTGCAGTTTAAAATTTCCCTCCCTTCCAAGGCAACACACCTGATGAGTTACAAAGCTATGACTGGCTGGGAAAAATGCTGTTTCCCAGGGAATGGGGAGAAACAGTTTAAAAAAAAAAAAGTGGGAAGGCAGGCTCTGCCACCATTGAAAAGTAGTGAGGAAAGGTATGGGGACAACAGTGACAGGACACAAAGGGAACGAGACAACGGTTTGGCAGACTAGTGAGGGAGAGGTGTTGCATGGGACAAATGTGGCCTATGGGTTGCCCACTGAGGTAATGGCCCAAGTGAGGTTGTGGAGATATAAGGCTGTGTAGACTGAAAGAACCTTACCCTCTGGTGCCACTTCAAAGTCTAGAGGCCCAAAGCAACATGAAAATCCGAACTAATCCATGTAAGTGGAGAAACTACTTTCTTTTGAAATGCTTTACTTGTCTCCTTGGCTTTTTGACCCACTCTGCTATTCAGTGCTCTGCTGTATGTAACACTGTGTTGTGATTCACCACTCAGGAGGCCCGATCCTAATTATAATCCTTTCTCTTTTGTGTGTACTAGCCTATAATTTGAACCCCAAACACTTGAGTGTGTAATGAGGCGATGCTTTATGGCTTGTGTCCTGACATGCGCCAGTGATCTGCTGATGCGTCCTTTCATGCAAACTCCAGGAATACAATGGCAAAGTTGTTTAATAAAAAAGGAATAAAAATAAAACCCCAGCTAATGTGGGTTCTTTCAGTCGGAAAGAGGAAAACGGTTATTATGATGACTTGTAAAGCTTGCCTGGAAAATACTTTTTTTTTTAAAGGTAACTTGTAAAATCCAGACTTTCTTCTTCAATTCTCGTCACATCACATATTCTTGATATTTGTTGGCCCAGAGGAGATGCTGCAAGTAGGATCATATCAGAGTCATTTCTGCCTTTGACTTATCAAGACAGAATGCAAACATACACACACATGTAAAGACACTTGCTGGTGTCTGAATGTCCTTCCCGGAGGACTGTTAACAGACCATTCACTGTCTTGCTTCCGTAACTGCTAGGCTGAAATGCCAGCTTAGATTGAAACTCAGACTTGGTGACTTGTGGTGGCCGGCAAGGACTTGAGTGCCTTTTATAACATTGCATAGATTATTTTATTAATACAAGAGGGTGATTGTTTTTGTTTTGCTGCCAGGCGGCTTCCTCCCGTGACTGTAAAGAAACAGAGGTTGCTTGATCTTTGGATGGAGCATGGAGCTGAACAAAGAGAATGAGGAAGCATGTAACACTATGCTTTTATGGGCAATATGTCATTTAATAAAGACAGGTAGAAAGTCCAGAATTGTGGAGGCAGTGTGGGGGGAACATCACAAAGTAAAATTTAAAGGTATTATAGGGGGCAAAGGTATACGAAGGCATCAGTTTGAGCAACCATGTCTGACTAAACTTTCAGAAACAGGAATAGAGTTGTCTGATGTGCCTTATATTATTTATTTATTTATTGTTCGATTTATATCCCGCCCTTCCCAGAATGGGCTCAGGGCGGCTAACAATTAGGGCACAAAGCCAAGATTAAACAATTAAGGCACAAAGCCATGATTAAAACACTAAAAACAGAATAAAACAATCCAATAATACATAAAGTGCAGGTGCTCTAGATGATTCTACAGTCCTCTAGGTGTCACTTCAGTCCTCAATTCGAAGATGGGTTCTGCTAAAATAAGCCCAGAACAGCGTAAGTTCCGTAAGAACACTGCCATCCAATCTTCGTCCCAGGGCCGTCTTGCACCTCGGTGGTACCCACAACATTTATGGTGGCAGTGCAATGGTGGTACAGTGGCGGCAGCGGCTCCTATTCAAAAGCCTGGTGGAAGAGTTCCATCTTACAGGCCCTGCGGAACTGTGCAAGGTCCTGCAGGGCCCGGATCTCCTCCGGGAACTCATTCCACCAGGCAGGAGCCACCACTGAAAAGGCCCTGGCCCTGGTCGCAGCGAATTTGACATCTCTGGGGCCTGGGGTTACCAAAAGATGTTGGGCCCCAGACCGTAGCGCCCTTGGGGGAACATATGGGGAAAGGCGGTCCCCTTAGGAGAATGCTGGACCTTTGCCATGTAGGGCTTTAAAGGTAAGAACCAGCACTTTGAAGCGGATCCGGTATGCTATTGGCAGCCAGTGCAGCGCTTTCAGCACAGGCCAGATATGGTCCCGCCTAGAGAGACCCATCAACAGCTCGGCTATTAAAGAAATGGCCCTTAATTTGAGGAAATGGGCATCATTCTAGAACTACAAAAAATGATAATAGCTGTCCCCTATTTTAGAAAACTATAATTCTAGGGTTTCCCCCCCCTTTCTTGAAGTTTTAAAGAAATGATGCTCATCTTTTGAAGGGCTACCACACTGATGAGCTTTTCTGTGTGTCTATGTTTTACACACATTTCACCTAGGATTTGGGGAAATGAAATGGGGGCTTTCTAATGAATAATCATACTTCTGGACCTGCTTGACCAGGAATGTTAAACTATAACCTCTGTGGTAAACTTCAAAATGGAAAAGCAGTCTTTACAGACAGTCTGAAGTTCTTTTACCAAGATTATGTCAGTCACTCTAATCAATGCACCTGGCTCACTTTCACTCCTTTTCTGTGAGACTCCTTTATGTGAAACTTCTGTAAAGGCAGCTCTCTGTAGGGTTCTTAGGTGACATGTGATATGTTGCCTTCTTGCCTTTCCAAGTGTTCCCTGCTTATTTTTGCTGCAATGAAAGGCTCTTGTCTTAGACATCTTAGTTGAACCTAAATACTGGATGGCTTAATTTTATCTGGTGGAATGACAGAACAATCAGCATGTAGGGGTGGTTCTGAGGTAAAAGGGGATCCTTTACTCAAAATAAAAGTTGTTTCTCTTAAACATAAATATAAGTAAAACAGTGTAATGGTTTTGGTATACTTAATAAGCATAATAGCTTCAAATAGGTATATAAGTGAAATGGTTTCAGATAGGTGTACAGTTCTTCTTGTTTCTCTAAAGTTTCTCAAACAGACCTAGCCACCGAAGCTTATTTTCTCACTTGCTGCATATGCTAATAACTTGCACAAAGCTTAATTTTCCTAACTTGCTACTTAGGCTAATAACTTGCACGCAGGTTTATTTTCCTTTCTTGCCACAGACTCATAACCTCTGTGATGGAACGGGCCTGCTTTGACTTGCAGAACCTGCTCTGCCCACCCCTCCTTGGCATTGCGAACTCCTGGAAGGGGTTACTTTTTCCTTCTACTAGGGTAACTTGATGCCATCACCTGCCCTTTTTGGGGGGGGGGGGGTTCCTGCTAGGAGGGACAAGGCTCCTAGCTCCCCTTCTCAACCTGAGGTCCTGCCTCTATGTCCTCCATTACCTAGCTTCTATGTCCTCCAGTTACCATGGAGACCAGTTACAATTTTGGGGCTCCCCTGGAGAAATAGCCATGTGCACACAGATTACTTGCCTCCCAATCTGGGGCCCCCTCTTGTCCTAGTGTGTCTAAGATGGTGGGGGATCTAGGTGGTACAGAGGCTGAGAACCAACCTCCAGAGTCAAACGATTTATGGAAAAGAAAATATTTACAAGCATACTTAAGCACAACACTAGATCAGGAAATGGATTTCAAAGGAAAATTGGTCATAAATGCAATCCCCTTTCCCTGTTCTTGACATACCCTAAAAAGGTAAAGGTTCCCTTGCTCAAAAGCCAGTCGAGTCCGACTCTAGGGTTGCGGTGCTCATCTCTGTTTCAAAGCCGAAGAGCCAGCGCTGTCCGAAGACATTTCCATGGTCATGTGGCCGGCATTACTAAACACCAAGGTGCACGGAACGCTGTTACCTTCCCACCGAAGTGGTACCTATTTATCTACTTGCAATTTCTTGCTTTAGAACTGCTAGGTTGGCAGGAGCTGGAACTAGAGATGTGAGCTCACTCTGTCATGTGGCTGACCTTCCACAGCCTGCAGTTCAGTGTCTTAACCACTTGAGCCACCACAGCTCATACCCTGCATACCCTACTTGATGTTAAAATAGGGCAGGCACTAATGATCTTAAAAAGTTATAAGGATCCTATCTATGTCCATTACCCGGGAGACCACATAGTCAGGAAAAGATGGCTGCCTGCTTGCAGACCAGAGCTCAAAGTTCTCCCCAGTTAGGCTTGCCAGACCCCCCAGTTGGGTGGAGGCTGCCCGATTTGGAGGGGCTCCTTCCTGACCGCCAGCTACCCTGCCCCCAAGAGCGACCACCCAGCCTCCCCCCCCATTTCTCCCCAGGAAGTCTTACACTGCTGGGAGAGGAGGGGCCATGCGCCTGCACGCCGAGCCCTGAATTCAGGGCTTGGTGTGTAGGCCCATGTGGCCTCCCCCCTACCTCTTCCCAGCAGGAAGTAGAAAGACCATTTAGATGATGCTGGGGAGAGGTGGGGAACGCGTGGGTATAAGTGAGAACTCTTTGACTTAGTGTGTGTAGTGAGATAAGAACCCAATAGCTCTGTTAAGCCCTGAGGGTTCTATTGTCCTCGGTATTGTAATTCAGCAGACTCCCATTCCACTCTGTTTCTGAAATTACTTTGCAATAAAACAGCTACTTTGAGGTTCCCTATTGAGTGCCCTGGGAGGATTAAATGTTCAACATTTCAGTTCTCACTTATACCCAGAATTAAACTTTGTTGATCTTAAAGGTTCCAATTGACTCAAACTTAGTTCTCACATCTGTTTGTTAACTCTTTGATTTGTATGCTAATTTGCTGCGATTCATAGGTTTTACCAACTTAATCCAATTTTGGCTATACTTATCACTCAGTTACTTATACATCTTGACTCTAACTAGCCCTTCCTGGCAACTAACCCCACCACCACCTATATGTAAGGCTTGAGGAAGTCTGTTTTAATGTATCTGAAGAAGTGTGCTTATACTCAGAATTAAACTTTGTTGGTTTTAAAGGTGCCACTGGACTCAAACTTTGTTCTGTTGCTTCAGACCAACACGGCTACCCACCTGAATCTAAAAATAAATAAATAAATCAAGACTTTGACAGGATAACGACAAAAAAGGTTATCAAATAGTTAGCAAACTTGTAGGATTGTCAGGTTGAATGTTATTATTAAAGGAAAGTAGCAATGGCAAGCATCCCCCCCCCACCAAAATGTAGAATATGTAACAGTGATTTCAGAATTAAGTATTTGAAATGGCTCATGAGACTGTATCTAAGGATGAGAGATTGTTATGTTGGTATGTGTGGAGGGGGGCAAGTAGTAAGTTTGGACTGGGTTTAAAAAAATAATGCTTGGGCCCTGTATATATGGCCCATGGCTCGACTGGAGGAGAACTAAGTTTTGTTATACTCTAAGCATTATTCTAGATCTAACTAAATTTTCACACATTAAAGAGTAACTTGGCAACTAGTGATGTGTATTAAGAGCCACCAATTTCATTTGCAAATACCAGTTTTGTGTGTAAAAATCACTGAATTGGAAACCCCTTTTGAAACACTAGTAATACAACCATTGCTGTCTATATTTTAAAAGAAATTCCTATGCAGTATAGAAAAAATGGGCATTTACAGCCTTAGTTTACTGTACAAAAAATATGAAATATTACAATGGTTTCTTAGATTTACCACAGGCTAGCTTAGGAAAATATATTTAGCTCATTTTTGGTGCCTACTGTTTTGTCTGGGAGGAAAATTTAATTTTTAAAAATCTGATTTTGATTATGGCACAGCCACTGAATCTTCTTATTTGAAGGTTTAGAGACATTTGGTGCTGGGAACATTGTAATGAGCATTCTACAACAAGTGAGGCTGCTTGGCCAGATTTCCTAGGCAATTCCCTGTGCTCAGGCAGAAAGCCCTGGCTAGATTTCCATTGCCAACAGGAAATGCATTGAAGACAATGGCAATAACTGTTCTATTACTTCTGTAATTTTAAAATTGCATTAGAGTAGCAGGTGCTAGCCTATCCATATTCCAACCTCCTAGGGCATACTGCAGCTGCTATCAAGTATAGGGATTTGTATGCAATGATTTGTCAGATATTTTACACAAGATTGTCTTCCTAACACATACCATTTCCATGTAGGAAGATGGTGTGGACTCTGTAATGGGACAATTTCAAATGTTCATTTATGTACGTGTACATTTGGAGGAAAGTGTCTTATGCACAGCAGCTTTTTGGTATCTTTGGACTAAGTGGATAGATTTACAGGGCTGCAGTTCGAAAAAAAAACCACTTTCCTGGGAGAAACCCCACTAAATAAAATGGGACTTACTTCCAAGTAGGCTTGTTTAGAATTGCTCCCCAAATATCTTACCTTGCAAGGGACCCTCTGTAAATGGCTGATCTATGAGTGTCAAGTTCTGAGATGTGTAATAACAAAGGGGATTGTGAAGTTCAAGAGCAAGCACATCCTCTGAAATAATTAGTCCATAATCAGAGTTAGTAGGCTAATTTATTTACTTAAGATATTGCAATTCTGCCTTTTTATCACAAAGGCCCAAGGCAACTTGTAAACAAATATGCCAGCAAGACATATGGCAAAAGCAATTAAACGACAACAGCACACAAGTAAGTATATATGCATTCTCATGATTAAAAAAAAAAACCCTCAGGAGGATCCTTGGCATTCATCACCAAATATCAGAAATAATCTTGCCAACTCAGAATGAGGCAATGCTTCTTGCTCTTACTGTAAATGAATGAACACTGGCTTGCATCCATTGGAATATTTCTGCATACTGAAGGATTTCTACCCAGAGAGGAAACTGCAGCTCAAAATACCTCCTAGAATGCAGTTTCCCCAAGAGCAGGATTTGGGGGGTTGTTTGGGTTTGCAGTAGGAGCAGGAAGAGGCAAGACAATTGTGACCTGTGGGCAGAAATCCTTCCATCCACAAAACATAAGAACATAAGAGAAGTCAATGTTGGATCAGGCCAAAGGCCCATCCAGTCCAACACTCCGTGTCACACAGTGGCCAGAAATACCAGTGCCATCAGGAGGTCCAGCAGTGGGGCCAGGACATGTGAAGCCCTCCCACTGTTGACCCCCCCAAGCACCAAGAAGACAGAGCATCACTTGCCCCAGAGCCCCTATCTATACCTTGTGGCTAATATCCACTGACGGACCTCTGCTCCATATGCTTATCTAATTCCCTTTTGAAGCCGTCCATGCTTGTAGCCGCCACCACTTCCTGTGGCAGAAACATCCTGGTGGATCCAAGCCATTGCTGCCCCATTTTGAAGGTCTTCTGAGCAACGGCCAAAACAAGGGGTGTGTTTGGCTGGGTGTGAAGGTTTTGTATGAAACTCCCTTCTCCAATCTGTAACCCTAAGTCCCCAAAATAGTCTTCAAGAAGGCATTATCCAAGCAGTTAAATGGAAGATCTGGCACCAACATGACACATATTTAGCATTATATTCATAGCTGTCTGCTTATGAAAGTATTATTAATTAATAGGTGAAATTAGCCAACAGCTCTTAACAGCATAATTGTAAATAATTTCCTGATGATTTGTACACTTTTGCCTGGAAAAACAAAAGATGAGCTAATGATAATCTGGCAACCTCCAGCAACATGACAAACATTAATTATGGAGTATTGTGGTGTAATCGTCAAATTTAAGAGACTGACATTTGCACAAAGAATTGGATAGAAGGCTTAGGTTGACATTAAGGGTGTGCATTTGGCTATATTCAAGCCGAAAAATAGCTGAAAAATACCTTATCATTATTTTTCAGCTATTCTTTCATCTTAATATAGATCCAAGCATTTTTTCCCCCAAAATAGCTGAGCCCAAAAAACCCTGAAGATATTCCAGATTTAACTTGGAGCCAGACTGGGAGAAAACAAATTTCAAATAACAAAGATCAATGAGGTAGGGTTAGCAGAACTAGCAAGTTGTATTTAAAAATAGATCACCCAGCTTTACACATGAATGGGAAGACTTGTGCATATTACTCCCCCCTCCCCCATGGTTGCAGATACATACATCTGAGATATCTCAGATCTGTCACAGAGAGTGCTAATATGATCCTTCACCATCAATGTTCTCTCTTATATCTGTCATGTATATGTGTTCACCCTTCACTCCTATTGGGGGGCAGGTCTACAGCATAAAGTAGCTGCTTATCATCGGGTGCAGTGGTGAAACCTGTATTCCCTTTTTCTTCATGCACAGTCTGCCACTCAGACCTTTTTGTCTGTTCCTTTGCAGAAGGTAGACTTTTAGTCATTGGTGGGAGGTTGACAAGTGTAACCTGAGACAAGCCAAGACTTCACCTCTGCCCTGCCATAAAGCCCATGCATTCATAGCCTTCTGTCCTGGCCCAGCCAGTAGTGGCCATAACTTCAGAAACAAAATAGCTGTTACAAACAAGATCCATATCTTGTTTGGGGAGAAAGTCCTCCCCAAACCAGTAAGATTTGCAATGATGTGCAGAAAATGGGGTCTCTGTGCGGAGAAATTGCAATTGTTGTCCATCCTCTTTGGATGGAAGATTGGCTTAGTGTTCTGGTTTAACAATATCCCTGTAAGGTACATACCTGCTGAGTTGCTCTCCCATTGCTGCCCTGGAAAATCAAAATGTTTCTCACTCCTCCCAAGTGTCAGAAACAATTCTGTTCTGATTTGGTTTGTTTACTATATTTACTAGTGAATGTTGTTTGGGTGAAATCTTGTTTAGAAATCTAATGAACATGGGGTTTCTGAAACTTTTCAGTATAGTACAAGAAAGTGCACACAGTGACTCTGCTCTCAAGCAATTAGAGCACCTGTAGAAACCAGGTTCTTATTACAGGCCAGATGTGAGAAGAGGTCATGATAGAAGTTGTAGGAGGAGTGATTTTAAAGAAATGAAATACAATGTGTATAAAGATGCTCATGGCTTTAAAACTGATGTATAAGAAGGATGTCAGATTGCAAAGACTGGGATGGAGTCCACTTTTTCCAAAGATCAAATGGCTACCAGTACACATGACCTCTTAGAACTGCAGTGAATTGCATTTGTGATTTCTTTATGCCTATTAAACCAGTAAGAGTCCACTTTGGTATCTGACCTTGTGGCAGAGTAACAGGAGAAGCAGATATTCAGTATGAAGCAACAGCACACTCCTGAGCTGCAGTATCCAAGGGCAGAGTTATAATACAATGTGGATATAAAGAATGGGCCTAAAAATCTGAAAAAAATCTGAAAAGTATAAGGAGCCAGATGCATTCCTTTGATTTACAAAGGAATGCCTTACAAAGGGATGCCACAGAGAAATGCTCACCACTTTATATGGGGATTATATTCTGGTCATGGACTGTAAATAAAGTAAAGTAAGTATGTGGGGATTAAATACTCCATCAAATTTGATGTACCGCACTATTTGTATGTGCTATCTGTCCCTAAATTGAGAAGAGCATATATGGTGGCATGCTGCAATGCATTCCCATCTGCACAGATGAAGGGTCACTTTCAGGGCATTCCAGCCACTCAATGCTATTGCGACTGCCCATTAGCAACTATAGACTCACTTGCCCATATATTTTTTGGTTGCCCAAAACATGCAGTTGAGAGAGAAAAGTTCCTGAGGAAATGGCTAGTAAAATTTTCTTCCTTTTCCAAATCTACAAGGTTGAGACTTCTGCTGAGTACTCTGAGCAATAATTGTATAATAGATGTGGCACATTTCTGTTATACTGTCTTTTTAAATGTTTTAAACCTTTTTAAAAAGTTTAAAATTAGCTTTTTATGGTGTATGTCCTATAGGCTTTTAAACTTGATAAACTGATACTGAAAAATCTGAAAATCTAGCAGTACCATTTACAGAACTGTGGGGAAAAAATGCGTCTACCATGTAAAAAGTTTGGGGTAATAATGAAACTTATTTAGTTAAGTAACATAGAAAAAAGGTGGTTTGAAAATTGTGTGGGCCTTTTCTCTCCAAATCACCACACTCCAGCCCAAACTATAATAATCTTCTGTATGATGACATTATTAATAGGTGGATAATTCTTTTTTGAAAAGGGATGTGAGACAGGCAGAGCAGCAAAAATTATCCTGGCAACACAGGAGCTACTGAGAGTAGTGGTCTGAACCAGCCAATAGAAGTTGTGGGCTCGGGACTGACAATTTCTTTAGAGTTTGTCAGTTGGGTTTTTGATATTCAAAACACTGACAGTGAGAAGTGTGAGAGAAGAGTATGCTGAAAGGATTAAGAACGTGGGCTAAGGTCAATGCCCTGAAACTAGAACTGCCTTAGAACTGTGAGGGTTATGGAATTGCAGATGGGTGCTGCAGATTAATTGTAGCATTAAGCAAGAGTGTAACATACTAACAAACCTGGCATGTTGTGTTTAAAAACTGCCAACTCCACTTCATTATGTTCACTGTTTACATTTACCTCAGTTTGTGTTATTGTGTCAATTTTGTTTCCTTTTTTTTAAAAAAAATATCTTCTCTATGTCAGTTGCTGCCATTCCTGAGGGCATAATTTGATGAGATGGGTATTCCTGCATTGTAGAGAGTGAGTTCTCAACCGGGAATTCTTTTAAACAGGGCTGGGGTTTTTAATTTGCTGGTAGACCCTCTGGCTCCATTTTGGGTCAGAAAAACTATGCAGGGGGAAGGCAAGATCCTCTCCTCCCCCCACAGCATGGTGGTCCAGACCAGAACTGGGTTCCAGTAAGACAGTTTAAATGAGTTCCTGGGTGGGAACTCAGTCTCTAAAATAGTAGTGCATCCTAGCAGAGGAAGAAGATGAGGAGAGTCACAAGGGAAGTGATGATGAAACACCTACTGGAGAGGACTCAGACTCGGAACTTGGGGCAGTGGCCCCTAAGCAAAGTTTTTCTTTACTTTCTCCTGTAGTTTATAGTCCCCTGTCCCTATTTTCTTGTAGTGTTTTAGAAAATAAATTTTTTTTTACAAAAAATAAAAATAAAATAGTAGTGCATCCTCAGGGTGAATTTGAGAGTGAATGTATCTTTTAGTTGGGCCCTCAGTTATAGGTCGTGACCCAGATTCTGTCTGAACCCTTAATTCCCAGTGGGGTTATCCTGTATGGTGGGAAAAATGGGAAAGTGATAGAAAATCCTTTGGGTTAGTTTCTCACTCTAGGAAACGATCACAAAAAGCAATGACTTGCCAAGCTAGGAATGAGCCCCAAAGATATTTTATAACAGTATGAGCTGTGAAGGGTGATATTTCCTTTTGATGTATCAGAGCCTGTGAATAGGGCAAAGAATAAGGGTTCATAGGATAGGTGAATATGGTCTCTTTCTTTGCCGATGCAATCAGTGCTGCTTGTCTTCCAGTTTCCCCCCCAATGTAATGTAACCATTTAGGTATGGGCACAATTTCAGCCTGTTTCAACATTGGCCTTTATAATCTGTGGATCAGACTCTGTAAAGTTCTTGATCTCCATTTCCTTAGATCAAATGAATTGTTTCAACCCAGAGATGAGATCCGTTATAAAAATGTACAGATAGCTAAGGGATCCTTTATATTGTCTTCATCGTTTCCCCCCAGAAGCTTGATAAAACTTATGGACATAGATTCATTGAGAGTTAAATGCAGTATAGAGATTATATCCCCATGAATACTAATGAATGCTAACGAACAATCATCTGACTGTCCTCGTTCCTTATGTACAATGAATCAGCCACAGGATAATTACAGAGCAGCTATATTTATAAGAATGGGGCACTTCAGAATTGTTATCTCCATATGGACCAGTATTCTATAAATAATCCTAATTGATAATAACCACTACTGGAACGATCTGCTAGATTTGCAAAGACATGAAAAGGGCAAAGTAAAATAATTGTTATTCAGTGAATTTTTAAAAGAGATGCTGAATTCAAAATTTTGAACCAAAGTTAGAAACTACAGGGAGCAAAAAAAGAAAAAAGAACCCTGGAGCAGATTTAGTAATTGAACAGCATGTATACCACTGAAGCCAACACCATTTAAGGAACAGGGCTTTTGCTGCTTGACAATAAAACACAATGGGTTGGATCTAACCAGCCTTTCCACTAATGAAAAGGGGAGGAAGGGTCTGTGAACACATGTAGCTGACATACTGAATCAGACCATTGGTCCATCACAGTCAGGTGGCTCTCCAGGATCTCAGGTGGAAATCTTTCACTTCACCTACTTCCTGGTCCTTACTGGAGATGCCATGGATGGAAACTGGGACTTTCTGCATGCCAAATAGATGCTCTGCCATTGAACCATAGCCCCCAAAGGCCATGCTTGGCATCATGGCACCTGCATGAACAAATGCCATGCATGATGGGGGCTGGAGAAAGGAGGGATTTGAGTGAGATTGAACAAAAACACTGGCTGTATCCAAATCCATGGTTCTTACTGGCTACTGCATGTGGGCAATCTATCACCTTGCTAATCCATCGAGGGTGTACACACACACACACACACACACACTTTGTTTGCATAGCTTTTGCAGATACTGGAAAACTAGCTGGGCTATATTTTGTTTTGTTTTGAATTTTATACCAGTAACCAGACTGTATACATATGAGAGGTAAGGCAGAGAATTGCCTCTTTCTAGAGAGCAATTTTCAAAGCTTTTTCAGCCCATGGCAGCTGAAATTTTAACCTATGCTGTGTTGTTGCTACTCTGCCATAGGCTGGGCTAGTTATGTATGTGCCCACACCATTTAATCTCTGCTGGGCTTGGTACAAGACACCTGAATGCCTCCACAGGCTCAGCCCAAGGATATATGGCTTGGAGTCAACACTGGATATCTCAGCTATTTTTAATGTGACTGCCACAGATGTAAAGGATCCTGGACATAGCCACCAGAATACAATCCCTCTTTCTTAAATTTTCATGTGCATAATGTGTTTTAAGGTTATGCTGTCAGTTTCATAATCCAGAGATATATAAAGTCAAAACACTGTGATTTGATCCTTTTTTGGATTTGGAATCACTGCAGACATCTCAGGATAATTGGGTGTCACAGTTGATCTTCAGGATGAAATTGGTACCCACAGTAGTAACTTGTTAACAAGCTTTACTGACAGTTTCAGTTATTGCTTGACAATTCCAGCAGTGTCAGCCGAAAGTGTTGGCTCAATTGAAGGTTAAGAGGGTTCCCCCCCCCCCTGTTCCCATGTAGCAATCAGATAATGTATTAATTCTGCCAGTTGTAAACAAGGGCCTTGAAATGTGTGGGTGGAGGATGGTAAAGATGTCAGTGGAGCTTGCCAATGCAAAAGGCCTTCTGTGCCAATAGATAATCCACAGAAAGAAGTAACTGTTATTCCTCATTTTAGGAAGGCTTTGGAACTTGCTTGACATACTAGTGTTATCAACTACAGTGTTAAAATATACATTTTGATATAGAATTCCATTGGCAAGTTTTAAAGATATTTGCTCAGGAAGAACAAGAGTAACTTTTCATCTAAGCTGAAAGTTAGGTCTGGTCCAAATGAATGTAAAGTACTGATTGAGAAAAATAAAGAAATAATAAATAACGCTGGTGGCAGGCAGTTCTACCATCACTTTCATCTGCTGTCCCTTTCACTTCCTGCCCCTTTGACTGAATGCTGAGAAGAAGTATGGAATGTGTATCATTCCCACCTCCCCTCTGTTTACATTCTGGCAGGCTAGCTATACTGAGGAGCTGTTGAAGGTTGCTGAACACATCATAGTATGACATATCTGTAAATGAAATACGTTCTACATTTAAGAACTATGTTAATGTAATAATATAAAGCCATAGGTATGTATCTATTGAATACCACCAAATCAACAAAATTACCAGAGAAAAGCTGAGGATGGAAACAAAGGACAAAAATATAAACAAACAGAAAAAGAAAATTTAGTGGAAAACATTTGATCATCCCTAACACTGGGTGACTTTTGGGCTAAGCTTGAATGGACATTGAATATGTGACATTCAGGCTTAGAGACCGAGAAAGAGAGACTATAGTTAACAGCATATTGTAGGGTGGAATAAAGGAAACTGCTACAATATGAAACGTTATTGATTCTTCTTCCCAGCATTCAGTCAAAGGGACAGGACAAACAAATCTCCATAGGAGATCCATAGAATCCCTGTACAAATTCTAGAGAGGCTGTGCCATTTTGTACACACTGAGTATTCCTTTGAACTGCTTGCAGAGGAACGTAGGCACTTGCATAAGTACATTAGTTTTCAGCCACAGCAGTGTACTCTGGTTTTGAGACCCCTGATGCGCAGTCCAAAATCCTTTGGCAAAGTAACAGCTAGACAAGCAGGTAAATTTGTCAAAAGACATGTAGGGAAGGATAGTTTCATGGTACCATTCTGAAGGGAAGAATGGAACAGCAGTCAGTCAGTCAAAGTTTGCCCCCCAGAATAAAATGTCAATGGCCAAAATACTAAACAACTTTTAAAAGGATCTATGGTTTGTTATTGTTTTATCCTGCCTTTCATCCCAGGAGTTTATAACAGTTTACCTGACCTCCTCTCTTTTCCACTTTGTATCCTCCCAACAAACTTGTGAGGTAGGCTAGGTCCAAAATCACTCAGTGACTCAGTGAACTACATGGCAGAGTGGAGATTTGGACCTGGGTCTCCCCAGTCCTAATCCAATACCCTTAGTGCCATGCCACACTGGCTTTCAGTTGTCTGCACATTCTGACATTACAGAAATGTATCATTTATCTGGAAATAGTACAGAAATAAAATTTACTACTTATAAACATAGGACTTGGGAGAGCAGGGTTTAGATGCCACATCTTAAGCAAGTCCTTTTTTTCCACTTAGGGTTGTTGAGTAACAACAATGCTCCAGTATCAATAGAAAACACAATGGTCAGACTTTTCTCACCTTAAACATAGTACAGTTTCTTCACAATTACCCATATGAGTAGCTATTGAACCCCATTCCTCTTGTTCTAGGGCCTTTACTCAGGCATCGCTCTCCTTTTTTCAGGCCTTTGCCGTTGCCTACTATTACATTCTTTTTTCAGTCTCCTTGCTTTCGGTCTCCCTTCCTTCTGGGACATCTTGCAGCCATTGTATATGTAATCCCAGCCAAACCAACAAAATTCCCTTTCCTCACAGATGCTGGCCTAAAAAATTGCTTTGGTTTCTTAAGATCAAACTACACTGGAAGTCCTGTGAATGAGCTTCCATGCAGGGTTTTTTTTTTCCTTTTAAAAAGAAAGAATGCTGTTGTTTTCCTGTTCCAAAGTGGTCCTGGGAAGTTGCTGTTTATCTCATTGGGGCAACATCTAGGTAAACCTGTATAAGGATTTGAATGTTTAAGTCAGCAGGCAAACAAGCCAGTATTTGCGGCCTTTCTGGTTGGGAAAATAACATGGAAGGGAAGCTGAACGCCCTCCGCCCCCTTACCATGCCTTCTTCATAAAAGAGAATATGTGTAGAAGTTTATTCATAAGAGCTCCCAGCATCATATCTGATTTGGCTCTGAGCCATTGCACCTGTTCAGTCTATTGGTTTCACTGCCACATACAATACAGCATAGAATAAATGATAATAAAAGTCACAGGCCCTGCTTTCAGGTTTCCTACCTAAAGAAACAAAGGCTGGGGATCAGTCAAAAGATGTACTTTGTTTTTAGGGCAATGAAGAATATTAGAGGACTCTAGAAGAGGACTGGAGACACAGAGGTTTATAAGATTATGCATGGGATAGAGCAGGTAGAGAAAGAAGTACTTTTCTCCCTTTCTCACAATACAAGAACTCGTGGGCACTCCATGAAATGGCTAAGCGGTCGGGTTAGAATGGATAAAAGGAAGTACTTCTTCACCCAAAGAGTGATTAATACTTGGAATTCACTGCCACAGGAGGTGGTGGCAGCTACAAGCATGGGCGACTTCAAGAGGGAATTAGAGAGGCATATGGAGCAGAGGTCTATCAGTGGTTATTAGCCACAAGGTATAGTAGGAACTCTCAGTCTGGGGCAAGTGATGCAGTGTATTCTTGGTGTTGGGGGGGGCAACCGTTGGAGGTCTCCTAGTGTCCTGGCCCCACTGAGGGACCTCCTGATGGCACCTGGTATTTTTGGCCACTGTGTGACAGAGTGTTGGGCTGGATGGGTCATTGGCCTGATCCAATATTGGCTTCTCTTATGTTCTTTGAGTAGAAAGTAATTGGGAGGAAGGAAGGAAGACATTTGAAAGTCAGGAGAAGAAACTTCAGTGTATTATGAGAGGAAAGGAGCCAGAACAGACAACTGCAATATGATTATGAAAACAAACAAAACAGGTAAAATGAACTGAGGAATTCAAGACAGAGAAAAGAAATCTGAGAGAAATAGGAAAACTCAGTATGAGGGTCTTGCAATATTTAAGCCCTGTAAGTCTAGCCCAGAATTCTGCTTTCTAGAGAGATAGTAGCCATTAGTTGGAGCCTGACAGAACTATCAAAAAGTTTTCTGCACCAGACTCTCTCAGAGGCCCCTCAAGTGATTACACTGAGCAGGAACACAGTTGGATTTGACGTAAAAACAAAAACAAAGTTCTTTAGCCAGGATACTTTATCCTGGCTGTCATCAACTTCCAGTATTTTGGTATCCATTGTTTTTGCTTGTTTTCCTTTCTTTCCTCAGTGCTTAGAGCTCTTCTCAGACAAACTACTCAAAGGATTTGTAGCAAAAAAAAAGCATTACAATACATAATAGTGGTCAATAAACAATACAAAGCATAATAATCTAAAATAAAACCCTATGTGATAATTAAGTAAACTTTCCCATCATAAAAAATTTGTAGCAGCTCTAATAGCCCAAATTACCCTGAGTTTGGAAGCTAAGCAGGGTCAGCAGCACTTGGAGACCACCAAGGAAGACCAAGGCTACTTTGCCAAAAAAGTTAATGGTAAACCATCTCTGTTTACCACTTGACTTGAAAACCCCATGAGGGGGAGCTCCATGTGATCACCAGAGGTGGTTGTGACTTAGCAACACACTTTACTTATGTAGTAATTCATAAAGTACACTGGCCAGCTAAACTGGAGCTTAGTTCTGAGTGCAATCCTGAGAATACTAACATACATGTTGGAATGGGGATGAATTTTGATTCTCTGCTATTCTTTTGTAAAGTACCAGGAGATCTAGTGAGCTCTCCTATATTACTTTGAGATTTTATGATGAAGGGGGGAGAAATCAATTCTTTATTGCCCCTGAGCCATCTAGCACTGATTATCTGCAAAAGGCAGAATGAATAACTAGATTTTATCACAGAAGTCTACAGTATCTGGGTTTTGTAGTGATGGGAAAGGGGAAAACGTGAAGGAGCAAAAAGTGAAATGTAGGGAACAACTGAGTAGTGGGATGTGACAGGAACCAGAGGCTTGTACAGAGGAAAAGATATTTTGTCAGAGGTAAAAAGACAGGAGAACCAGAGGAATTGACCTCAGTGAAATGCAGTGGTCTGTTTTTGTGCTTTCTGCTAGGCTACAGGCAGAATGGCATTGTTGCACATATAAATATTCATTTCTCACTGGTAACAAAACTGTCACTGAACAAAACGGCAACTAGGAAACCAGCATCTTTTCTGTCTAAGTTTCAGCCAGGAGCAGTGGGGTGAAACCCTCCAGCAGAGGTGAAGGACCAATGACAGTTCATTTTCTTCTTATCAGGAAAGCAATATCTTGTTCACTTACATGTGAAGAGATTTACTGAATTACATTGCTGAGAGAGAAACAGTGGCTTTAACAAAGAGTTGACAAAACGAAAAATATGGGTATGTGAAGCAAACATAAAGGGGATGGGAAACTGTCCGCCGTGATCATGCAAGAAAATACATCTGAAGAAATTCTGAAATTTCTTTGAAAAGTTATCAGGTGCATTAAACATAGACTTCCTTAGCCATTGCACAATAAGATGATAGACAAGAACCATTTAGATGTTCCTGATTGACTTCTTCCTTTCTGATTCAGCTAATGACGGCTGAATAAAACAAAACAATTTTCTTGCTAAGCATCTGCTCTTAAGAAGTCAAGCATCAATGGACATCCAAAACTGACATGGGGGAAATAACACATGCACACAAGTCTTATCAAAAGTAAAAGATAACATTAGGAATCTACAATACACAAAAGCTGTAAACATCCTTCAAGGATTTAACAAAAAAGCCCTATTAATTTTTTGTCAGTAATGAAGAAGCCAAGTCCAATTAAGCAACACCGAAAGCAATTAGATAACAAATTCAGTAATTAATTGAGTAATGTATATGTTCCAGTAAATGTCCGAAACTGAATGAATGTTGACATTTATTGGTAAGCACCAAGATTTTAGCAAGACGCAGAATGCAATTCAAGCCATTGAGAATGGCAGTGCCTTGAGTGTGGAGGGTTGGGGCTTTGCCTGCCTCTACCCAGAAGGGCAACTGTGGGGCTGGGCTGCCATCTCAAACTTCTTGTGGCTCTCTTTTGCCTCTTGGATTTCCCTAACATTCTAGCTTTTGGGATATTTGGTTAATATAGCAGAGGTTGCCCAATCACAGAAGCGTGATACCGAGTGCAGTAAATAAATCTCCTAAGTAAACTTACATTTATTCAAGTATATCCAGTTAATATTTAGGTTGCAGTCAAAAGAAGAGAAAGAGAAGCCTAATCTAAAGAGTACTTTCCCTGTCACAAACAGCGAGTTTGTGGGAGTATGAGGGCATTGTATCACTGACTGCATTGCCTTTTCCTTTATACAACTTACAATTGATTATCATTGGCACACTCGCTTATATTGATATCTGCTACCAAGTCCTTTGTAGTTTCAAGATGGTTTCTGGGTCATGATGAGCAAATCTCCTGGGCCAAAGCTCCAGAGACTTCTGGTCAGCAGTTGTCTTGACTATATAGCCCCTTGGTTCCTGGCAGTCTAGTTCAAAGACTCCATTTCTGAGAGGACCTGTGGAATATAGCTCAGCTTGCTGCAAGAAAGTAGATATGTTATTCTCAAAGTGTATGGCAAATCCTTTTTCTGAGAGTGTGGGCACACTTAGCAAATTTGCCTTTAAATCAGAAATGTATAAAACATCATCTAGTAATTTCAGTTCCACCATCACCTGTTTGGCAATTTAACTTAACTTTTCCTTTTCCTTGTATGTCTGCCAGATCTCCATTGGCTAAGGGCACTTTTCCTGACGTATTTGTGTCCAGTTAATCAAACAAATTAATATCTGTTGTCATATGTATGGAAGCACCACAACCAATTAGACAAAGCTTGTAATTTTCATTTGTTTGTGCTAAATGAGATACACAATAATTAAATTGCTTTCTTTCAGAGAAATCCTTCTGTCTCTGTTTGAGTTTGAGGTTGCTTGCTGGTGCTCACATTGGCATTTCTATTGAACAAGCACTCCCTCTGGATATGACCTGGCATGGGTTGGGCTTTCTGCAGTCAATTGGCTTAGCTGCTGCCCCTATTGACCTGGCCTTTCAGACCACATAACTTGAGTCATTCTTGCTTTTGTGCTGCTGATGATAGCCCTTTTGTTTATGTCAGGGGTCATTTTGTAGAAAAAGAGGTGCAGGAGCTCATTAGCATAACTCATTGGCATAACTCATTTGCATATGCCACACTCCCTGACATCACTGAAAATGTGTCAAAAGGCAACACCCACTGCTCAGGCTCCACTGGACTATTTTGGATTGCTAGCTATTGGGGGGGGGGAATGTGCAGATCTGTCCACACAGAGGAGGGAGAGCTTGTACCTGAAAAAAACTTGGTCTTAAAGGTCCCACTGGACTGCTTTGGACTGGGGGGCCAGGGGGAGCTCTGCAACGTACCTGGCTGCTTCTTGCCCTGACTGAGGGCTGCTGGGAGGAGAAGTTGCTGAAATCAAAAGTGATGGAGAGCCCAAAACCGGAAGGAACCAATGAGCTGGCAAAGATTTTGGCAGAATCCATGCACCCTCTAATGGACCAGCTGAATAACTTCAAGGAACAGATGTCTAATATGACTCAATGTATCACCGCTCAGCAAACCCAGATAAATGAGTATTACCGCTCAGCAAACCCAGATAAATGAGACTTTGAAAATGATGAATCAAACAGCTGAGAAGGTGAAAGAAGTGGATGCCACTGCCCAAAAGGTGAAGAAAAAAGTAAAACAACTGGAAAAGAAGCAAGTCTCCACAGAAGATTAATTGCTACAACTACAAATGGAAAATGCTAACATGATTCTTCGATTTCAGGGCTTGCCAGAGACTAAAGGAGAGAATCTAAAGGAAATGATGAGTGAAGTATTGGCCCCAGTGACAGAGATGAAGGCGGAACTGTTGATAAGCGATATGGATGTGGCCTATAGGTCATATTCAGGATATATAAAGAAAAACAATCTGCCTGGGGAAATTGTTATAAGATTCTTGAAGAGGCATGTGAGGGATGCAATCCTGAAAGCAGTATCTGGAGTACCCCTGAAAGTTGGGGAAAATGTCATAAGAGTTCTAAAAGATATTCCATTTGAAATAAGACAAAGGAGAAAGGAATATAAAGATCTTATTCTTTTTCTTCAGACAAATTCAATTGGAAAAAGATGGCTAACTCCAGAAGGCATCACCTTCAAAATCAAGAATAATAAAGAAAAGATTGACTCTGTTCTGAAAGCTTGGGAATTTTTAAGAGTCCAGTTGGGAGGGCCAGAGGAGGAAGAAAAAGAAGGGGAGGACAGTAAGTCCAGTGGCGAGCTGGACTCAGATTCTTCCGGAAAGGACTCTCTTTCAGAGAAAGGGGCAGCAGCTCCTAAAAGTCCCTATAAGTTGCGGAAGAGACAGGGCAAGGAGAAGTGAAGGCTGAAGGACTCTGATTTCTGCCTAGGAAAAACTTTGAAATGAGATGACGGGGTATTTCTTAATGACAGTAAATTTTAAGAACTGAAAAGTTATTGTTAAACTTGACTCAGTTTGTAAAGGGATTAGCGAGATTAAGACTTGATGTTTGTTTAAACTGATTTTAGTTAGTAGTGGGTATCATTCTTTTATCCCATAATGTAGTCCCCCTTCCCATTTTATGTTGTAGTTTGTAGTATTATAAAAAATGCAATAAAAAATCCCCTCCGGGGGCATAAAAAAGAGAATAGCAATGACTGCATTAATGCCATTGGTTTTGTTTCCATGAGTTTTGCTATCAATTGGCATTCTTGTTTGGTTCATTAGATATTGTTACTATTACTGGCACTGCTCAATATTTCTTTGGTATCCACTGTATGCTCAGTGTTGCATGAAATCCAAGAGAGTTGCATGGTTCTTGTTTACCTTTGTACGAAAGACAGCCTGGTGAAAGGGCCCAGGAAAGAACCAGATAACCAAACATGGGATAGAGGGCATTGTGTGTTTTGTCATTGTGATATTTGTTTTTATAAAAAAATATAAAACCTTTTAAAAAAGAACTTGGAGTAGCAAATGGTGGCCCAGAAAAGGCAGATGAACAAGTAATACTTTTTTAATCTACATTAAACAGGTAGGTGTGTGTGCATGTGTTGGAGAGAAGTTGTTCCCTATATAAGGCAAAGGTACAAAAGATGGAGAGGAACAAAAGAGGTCAATGGTGGATGAACAGAGTGGGCTTATAGCAGACGAAGTGGCACATTTATTTTGGCTCCGTTTCTGAGAAATATCAGTGAAAAGCAGAATGCTGCAAAGAGTCTGCTGTTCCAAGAGGTGGTTTGTTCCAGGTACTCTGCTGGTAGCCATAACCCTGTGTGAACACCATTCATCATCTGTCACCTCTTTTATCATAGTGTCAGAACTTGGCCCATTTGCCCACTGGTGTGCAGTCTGGTCATGTTGAGTTCAAGAGGGATTCCTGAGAGGAACCACTGGAGGTAATATTGTTAAACTGATGCTGCTGGGCATGTGGAAGTAAGCTTTAATAAAGTACTTCTACTATTTTTGTGACTTACTTTCTCTGCTTATTCCAAGAGTAAAAACAGAACCCTAAAGACTGGCATTCTGTACTGATAATTTTTGTACAGCAGAATCCAGTCTGGGGTGTGCTGTCAAGCAAATTTGCTTGTGTGTGTGTGTGTGTGTTACCTGCAGTAAAGTCACTTCTGACTTATGGTGACCCTATGAACTAATGACCTCCAAAACATCCTATCAGTAACAGCCTTGCTCAGATCTTGCAAACTGAAGGCTGTGGCTTCCTTGATTGAATCAATCCATCTCATGTTGAGTCTTCCTCTTTTCGTCCCCCTTCCCAGTGAAGACCTTTGCAATGCACTTTGGAAAGTCTTGGAACTGCTCCCAAATGCTGCTTCAGTACTCCAGAAAAATTGCAACATTAATGGCTATTAGCACAGATTACACCACTGTTTCATTTTTATATGGCACTGGCTTGATAGGCATCTGAATGGGGTAATATAATTAATAGTTTGTGTTTGTAAATGATTCAGCCCAATCAAGGCATCATTGAGATTGGCACTCCTACAATCACCTTTTTTGTTTTAAATTCAATTCTTCCTTCATAGACATGAAGTCCAAGTCTGAAATGGTGAAATACTTTCTGTAGGATAAACCACTGTGCAATTGATTTTGATCTGGACTTTAAGGTCATCAAAGTTCTAGCTTTCAGCAATATTTTCGGAATGTTATAATGTACTTTTCTTAAGGTCTTTGACTTTTATAGCAATGTACTTTAGAATCAAGCCTGTTGATTACAAGTGTCACTTGTAAATCAATTTAGCAGGACCGTGTATTTAAACTAAGAGCAGTTCATTCATTACAGATTTCTCATGTCTTTCATGTGGTCACCATAGGTGTCTCCTGCTGATAAGGTATGTGCCTGGAGATCTTAATTCCTAGGTGCAGAAGGGTCCAATTAAGATCAGGACTGCAACACATGAAGAGAAGGTGTTTAAGCCCCCTCCTTTTGTCCCCATGACATTTCCTTGACCTGAAATGGCTCTGGGGAATCACAATTTACCCCATTGGGGAAACTTACATGTACCGATGGGCAATGCTTACGTTTTCCCAACAGAGCCAACAGCAACTCCTTTGGGTTGTTTCAGGTCAGGAAAACAGCATGGGGGAAGAGAGAAGCCATCTCACCAAGTATACAGAATGTAGAGGTATGGTTGTGAATACAGGGGAAATAGAAAGGGTCAACCCAAGTAATCCCTTGCTCTCATTGGCCAGGGGTGCAATCCAAAGTGGAGGGGAAATGTAAGAAAAGGGAATTTTCTTTGCTGAAAATCTTTCTCCTTTCTAGCAAATGAATGCAATCAGTGAGAAATGCCTTGACTCTTTAGAGAGAGGCAGGTAGTCAGTGTTATAGATAATGCAGAGGAGGAGGACTGGATGAAGAGGGTGTAACTACCTACGCTGTTCCCAGTGATTCCTGGAATATGAGCATCCAACACAGGCCTGCCAAGAGAATGGGATGAAGCGGATAACATTTCAGGGGCCTTGTCACACTGGAGACCCATGAAGCTGAATAAGTAATATGATCTCTTTTCATATGATGCGAGGTAAAAGAAGCCCCAAAGGAACCTTTTCTTGGGAGGCTGTGGAAGTCCTCAGCAAACTTTCATCTGTATTCATGTGGCAGATACAGATTTTCAGTTCCAGGCTATCAGTGTGAAAAATGGACAGGTGGGAACCCGAAGAGTCCAGTGCTTGCCAGTTGCCACAGAGAAAGTTTTGCTACAGTTAGCATTTAAACCAGGGACTTCCTCATTTACATCTCAGCCTCTTCACTGCTGAGCTAAAAGTTAGTGTCATATGCTGTCTAAAATCATATAAAAACACCTCAGAACTTGGATCTCATTATAGATTGGAAGTATTCAGCAACTTGGTTTCAGCAATATTTATTTAATTCATTTGCAAGGGAACTGAGATTATGCATGGAGTTCTGTTTGATTTAGAAGTTCCAATTTGTACTTTTTAAAAAAAAAATGCAATAGAGCTGTCTAGATTCATCTAAGAAGCTGAGCTCATGGGAAACTTACCATATAATTTCCAATAATACTGATTAGGAAACCTGGTTCAAGAAATACTCATTTCCAGACATTTAGGGGGTTGATTCCCCCCCCACAAACACTTTAGGGTTTTTTACTTTTTCTTTTAAGCCTTCATCCTTCTCTGCTCTCTGTCAGGTTAAACTCCTGCCTGAGACTGATCTTTAGCTCATACTCATGGTGTTAGTCTTTTCTCTTCCACCCTTTTGGAACCATACTATTTTGAGAGATTGCTAAATTATCCCCAGTGACTCTTGACATCACTTCTGGTTACATGTCTGTTAGTGATGTTGCATGATGCTGCTCACCACCATCCCCAGAAGCTCCTGGAGGTTGGTAGCCCTCAGCTAGCAACTCAAAGAGTGACAGCTGCAAAATCCACTGGCCTGGATAGGAGGCGGTCATGAGGTCTTAATCCCAGCTGTTCATACAATTCTCCATTATACAAAAAAGGAAGCAGATTATAAAAATGTAATTTTGGAATTGGAAAAGTAAAAACTTGGGGGGGGTGGAATTTGATGCAACAAATGCTGTGAAAAAGATTAGGGTTTCTCACTAGAAGAAGAATTGGTCAGTAGAGATCTTTTGTGTTCCATTAAAATGTTTCACACACAAACACCAAATGCTACTCTGATGTCATTCACCACTACACCAGGGGAAATATATATATTTCCATTGTATGTGGCAACTGCCAGCAGTAAGCATCCAGTAACATAATGGCCAGTCAGTGTGAAATAGTTGAAATTACCTCATAAATAACTCTTAATGCACAGATAACTAGGAGTTGCTACTGTTCATAGGTAAATTACTCACTGTCATTATGGGGCATTACACCATGGATAATATAGAAATCTCCATAGGAGATTCACTGAACATTACAGTTTTCCTACAGATTTAATCACCGGAAAATCAAACTACCATTGCTCCCCCCCATCACTTCCCAGATATTAAAGGTAAATCACTTCTGCACAGTGCAATCATGGAGGCTAATGCTGAAGGAAAATGATTCTTGAAGAAAAGAGGAATGACCTAATGAACATCTCAAGGAGTCTGTTGTTTGCAATCTCCCTTTCCTTTTTCTTCTTCTCTTTTGTCTGCCTTTTCCTATTCTATGCCAGATTCAGCCACTAAACAACTTTCACAAACAGCAGCACATAAAACCCATTCTGTAATCAGTACACATTCCATTCTTGCAATGTAATACACTCACCCACATATTCCTCTAGGTATTTAAAAGGGACTGTATTGTAATTCCCTTTAATACCTTTCCAAGTACTCAAATCACACTAATTGCTCTGCTATTCCCCAGGTCATTGTTCTCCTCTTGTAAAACATAGGTCCAACACTTGCTGTTCTCTGAGCCTCTTTCAGCTTGCTAGTTCTCCAGGGGGTTTGAACAAGGATGCCCAGCTAGTAAGTCTGAGATTTCCAAAGTGTTTCTCCAGAAACCTCTGTTCAAAATAATGTTATTATACTTCATAACATTATTTTATCCTGCCCTCCTTCTAAGGAGCTCCTTCATTTTACCATCACAACAGTCCAATGACATAGGCTGAAAGAAAATGACTGGCCCAGTAAGTTTCAAAGGAAGAGAAGACTTGAACCTGGGTGTCCCCAGGTCTAGTCCAAACACTATACCACCTCATCTCTCTTATCACCATTTTTTTCCTTGCAGAAGCTTAAAGGACTGTTAGCCTGATTGCTTTGTGTTCTTATCAATATTGGGGATTTATGATTTATAGAATAGCAATAGGCAATAGGGAGCAATCACCATTGTATACAGAGGTCCCACTTTTTCCGGGAGATATCAGTAATAGACACAAAGGCTGAAGTAAGTTTAAAATGATGTCTTTACTGTATTCTTTTCCACATTCAAACAATATACATATGCACACACAATTACACAGCTTCAAGGAAAAATAAAGAGAGATGGGTAGCACATTCGCATTAGCAGGATATCGTTGGTGGGCAATACTTTACCTGTCCGAAGAGATGAAGATTCCAAATGGAAAAACAAGGGATATATAAGGAAACTAGCAGTAAAGCCCGTTGTGGAAATAAATACAACAGGATCTAGAAAAAGGCTCTGGGGGAGTGCTCTGGCTTTGGGCAAACAGTGTCATTTTGCTGTGGTGACCTCAGCAGGGTATAATGACAGAGTCCACTGTTTTCTCCAGAGGAACTGATCTCTGCACCCTGAAGAGTAGTTGTAATTTTGAGTGATCTGTAGCCCTCAGCTGGAAATTGGCAACAATTGTTACCCAGGATGAAATGGCTGGTTTGGAGGGTGGAGTCTATGGCATTCTACCTCTCTGAGGTCCCACCCCTCCGCAAACCCCACCCTCTCCAGGCTCCACCCCTCAAATCCCCAGGAATTTGCCAGCCTGGAGTTGGCAACCCCATCTCCTTCCCAGCTAACCATCAACCTACCATTATCTGCCCCTTTGACTTCAGCTGACTTCCGCCCTCCCTTCTGCAGAGCAATTGTAATTTTGAGTGGTCTCAAGCCCTCACCTGGAGATTGGCAACAATGGTTCCCCATGAGGGACTGAGTGGTTTGGAGGGTGGAGTCTATGGCATTGTACCTGTCTGAGGTCCCACCCCTCCTCAAACCTCACCCTCTTCAGGCTCCATCCCTCAAATCTCCAGGAATTTCCCATCGGGAGTTGGCAACCCTATCAGGATTGGCCCCAATATGTTTTCTCCCAAAGGCCAAAGTAGGTGACTGGACCAAACTAAGTTGCCTACCATCAGGCACTGAGGGGAAAGTAGGGTTGCCAGCTATAAGGAGGGAAATACCTGGAGTGTTGGGGGGTAGATTCTGTAGAGGGCAGCATTGGGGGGGCGTGGAAGGACTCAGCAGGTATAATGTCATAGGGTCTACCCTCCAAAGCAGCCATTTTCTCCAGGGGAAACTGATCTCTGTCATCTGGAAATCAATTGTAGCAGTGGGAGATCTCCAGGTCCCACCTGGAGATTGGCAACCCTAGGGGAAAGTCAGCTGCACAGCAGGAGGTTGAAGAGAATGGTTTGATGGGTGCTGGGCCAAGATTGGCAACAATAGTTCCCCAGGAGCAAATAGCTGGGTTGGAGGGTGGAGTCTATGGCACTGTAACCTGTCTGAGGTCCCCCTCTCCGGCCTCCACTCCTCAAATCTCCAGGAATTTCCATACCTAAAGCTGGCAACTTTATCTCCTCCCCTCTCAGTAGCCTCTTATTTTGCCTTAAATTGGTTTTGATGCCAGCAGAGTGAGAAAATGCCAGAGGCTCTGGGTGGGTGCCTCATCGTAAATGCACCAAACAATTCCTAAAGATTTGCCAAAACACTACTCTGTCGACAAATTGCAGCACTTTGAATTAGCACCAGAGCTTTAAGAGCTCTCCAGCTGTCACCTGGAGACTGGCAACAGCTTGTTTGGAGGGTGGGGAGTATGGCATTGTATCTGTCTGAGGTCCTCCTCTTTCTCTTCCTCCTCCTCCGGGGAGGGGGGTGAGTTTGAGGTGTGGAATGCAGTGAAGTCCAATCAGCTTCCATATGCAAAAGACCTTGAAGGTTCCATATGCAACTGACATTCCAACTGCCTTGTGGGGAGGGGGGTGAGTTTGAGGTGTGGAATGCAGTGAAGTCCAATCAGCTTCCATATGCAAAAGACCTTGAAGGTTCCATATGCAACTGACATTCCAACTGCCTTGTGGGGAGGGGGGTGAGTTTGAGGTGTGGAATCCAATGAAGTCCAATCAGCTTCCATATGCAAAAGACCTTGAAACGCTGGGCGGGACTGCACAAAGCAGCCAGTCAACCCAGCCAGCGTCTTCTGACTGACAGTTCAAGCATCCATACACTAAAGGAGTGCATTTTAGAACTTTGGCACCCACTATTCAATTATATATAAGGAGAGATGGGAGTTTAAGCTAAGGAAAGGGGAATCATGTGACTGGACCGGCAGACACACGTGGAAGGACTCTAGCTGTAGTCCCAGAGCCTTGGGGTAGGGTGGATGGCAAGGTAGCCACAGATTAGAGTCAGCGAATATAGGGGTCATGGAGGGGGTGTAGAGAGGGAGTAGGAGCAAGTGTGTGAGAGAGTGAGCACTTGGCTGGGTGTCCCTTCTAAGGGGGGGCTTGGGGGGTCGTGACAGGCTGGTCACATGTCTTGGCCCACCTCCTACTAGTCCATCCCAAAAGACACACTATTGGATACAGAGGACAAGGGGAGGGGAATAAGGGAATGGACAATATTGAGAGCTAGTAACTTAGACTGGACAGTGGCACCTGGATGAGGAGGTATGAGTCACCAGGCTAGGGCTATTGTTTCTTGATGGGCTTAGCCAAGCCTGTTGATGGCCAAGAGATTAGTTTCCAAGCAACTGTGTGTAGAACCTCTGTTACGTGCAGTCTTGCAGGTAGATGTGGGGGGGGGAATTGCCTGCGTGCGACAGAGAGAGCTCCTCATGGCGTTTGGAGCTTCTTTGCCCTTGTGCCATGGCATGGCATTCGACTCTTTCATGCAGCTAGGGAACTGGTCCATCTCACAGCAGGTAAGAGGGCAGGTGACCTTGAAGAACCAACTGGAACAGCAACGCAAAGGAAGACTTTCTTCTCTTAGGTGTGCATTCTCAACTGGCATCACATTGGGTCACTATGCAGTACAGTTCCTTAAGCATATGCTTGCACAGTCCATTTTATCACTTAGGACGTATACAGTCCATAAGAGCACATTAAGTGCCTTGCAGGGCAACATGACCTTCTGTTGGAAAGCTGCTGATGCAATAGAAGCTACAGTCTTTCCAGAGAAAACATAAGATGTAAGATCATATCCTGGAGAAATGAGCGGGACATCTCAATGGCCCTCTACCTGATCAGAAGGCACACGGACACTAGACATATGTCTATGTGAATATGGCCTACTTCCTAATTGGAGCCCAAATGCACACTAAAACAGCCCCAATATAAAATTAAAGATTCCTTCAACTGCCTTTCACACCAAACCACAATAAACAATTGGCTACAGCAAAATTGTTTTTGCCTGATCTGACATAACAGCTGAGGGATCTTGATGGTTTTGGGGAAAAGAGTAATTATTTTTGGACTCTACATCCAGTGTGTGGGACTGGCACTGCTGTTACTGAACCTGATTTTCCACTACTGTAATGTCTGCACAAACAGTACATTTGTAGATAGATTCCTACAAAGATACTATAAGTCATCCATGCTTTCACCTGCAAAGGACACTTACCCTGTAATGGTTGCCCAGGACTGAAGGATGTGATGCAGTATTTTTGCTGTTTTTTCCTTCCTTCATTTGTGTTTCTGTGTTCCTGGCAATAAAAGTGCAGCAATAATTTTATGATTTATGTCTACTCTTTTATGTTCTCCATTCCAAACCAATATATCTTATATATGTTCCAGTATACAGGGTCAAAGATGAAATATTGCCTCATATACTTTCTCTTTGTCTTAAACCACAAAGCCATATCCCATGCTTTCATTTCTCAGGCATGATTCCCACATCCTAACAAATGAGGATGTCCTAGTGATTTCTGCTTTGCAATATATAAGGTTGCAAAAGAAAGGAAGGAATTAAGGATGCTCATTTCACAACTTAGGCCTCGGTGACACAGGCCAGATAACGCGGGGAGGAGGCGTGGCTATTAGCACCGTTGCAATTTGAGCCACTGCAACGCGATCAGACGCGATGGCGGCAAACCGCATTGTTGTCATCTGCGCGTGGTTCTTGCAGTGCTTCAACGGGGCAAAAGGAGCACGCTGGGGTGATCAAATGGAGACAGTCCATCTGCAGCCTGTGGCAAACTGTTTGCTAGTAGCTCATGGGCTTTTTAACTCCGGATCTTCGGCAGAAAGCTGTGAGCTGGGGACGGGTGGGCAATGCTTCCAAGATGTTTCCGTATGATTGCGCCCGTTTAATCCACCCGGCAGTCATGCCTCTCCCAAGGCAAATTCTCCGTGTGACCGGGACCGTAGTTGATTTATCAAACCATAGCCAAACCAACAACACTTTAAAATATTAATATGCAAGCAACAGATTCTTGGCTACTGGATATTCACTGTGCATCAGTTGAGAATACATGGAATAAAATGACTGTGATCAGTGCACCCCATAGCCAGACCTTCTCCTCTCTAGCACTATATGTACACGTACAGCTTACTTGTGCTCTAATCTGAACTAGTGTGTCCGATCAACATTAGTGAAAAGCATACTGATTTTAGATCTACTTAGGGGGAATGTGTACATGTTTTCCAAGCAGGTTATAGCCATGTATGTTCCTTCATACTCATGTCCAGTCGAGAACTTTCTGGTGAAACAGCAGGGGAAGAAAAAGTCTACATTGATCTCAGAAAGAATTCCCTCCACTTGCTTTCTTTGTTTTGTCCCCTGTCCTATGCTCTGTCAAGCCAGTCAAACTGAGAAATAACAATTGGCTCAAGATTATCTAGAGAGCTTCATGGTTGGTTGAGCAGGAATTTGAACTTGGCTCTCTGTGATCCAAGTCTAGGACTTAATGAATTAGACCATTGGCTCAGGAAACGAACCTGGAGGATACAGTAGAAAAATAATGTCCATAAGTGAAACAGAGGTCTTTCACCAGCTGTTAAAGCTGTTAAATAACTTTAACAATGCAATCCTTAATTAAGTAACACCTTTCTAATTTCATTGATTCATCAACCAGCTTTATAAGGGAGTGACTCTACCTAGGACTGTACTCAAAAATGCCTCTAATGCTCCTCAGGATTAAAAGTTTAGTTCATACATTTAGCTCCATCAGATCTTATATAAAATTAGTGACACATAATATACATTAATTCATGATTTCTACTGTTTTGGGGGGATAAGAAAAAATAATTAAGAACATAAGAGAAGCCATGTTGGATCAGGCCAATGGCCCATCCAGTCCAACACTCTGTGTCACACAGTGCCTAAAACCCAGGTGCCATCAGAAGGTCCACCAGCAGGCCCAAAAGTCCAGACCCCCCCATTGCCCCCTTGCAATAAGAATACAGAGCATCACTGCCCCACACAAAGTGTTCCATCTATACCTTGTGGTTAATAGCCAGTGCCACTGATGGACCTTTGCTCCATATGTTTATCCAATTCCCTCCTGAAGCGGTCTATGTTTGCAACAGTATAATTCCATGTGTTAATTTCTCTTTTACCTGTTCTAAGCCTAAAGCTCATTAATTTCATTGAGTGCCCACACATTCTTGTATTGTGAGAAAGGGAGAAAAAGTATCCCATGAATGATTTTGTAAACCTCTATCATGTCACCCCTCAATCATTTCTCCAAGCTAAAGACCCCTAACCTCTTTAACCTTTCTTCATAGGGAAGTTGTTTCACCCCTTAATCATTTTAGTTGCACTTTTCTGCACCTTTATCATTGCTATAATATCTATTTGAGGTGTAGTGACCAGAACTGTACACAATACTTCAAATGAGGCCATGCCATAGATTTATACAGGGACATTCATTTCCCCTTCCTAATAATCCCCAGCATACTATTTACCTTTGTTTATTGCAGTTGCACACTGAGTTGACATTTTCAGTGAGTTATCTGCCATGACTCCAAGATCTCTCTCCTGGTCAGTTACAGCCAGTTCGGACCCCATCAAAGTATATTTATAGTTAGGATTTTTGGCTCCAATGTGCATTACTCTGCGCTTGCCCACATTAAAATTAAATATTTAATTCAAAAACCCATGTGTCATTTTAACCATTGTATAGAATATGACATCTACAGCTTAATTTAATCTTACCGTTAAAAAGGTTACTTTGACAGGGTTACTTTGACAGTTTGTGAATCTCTGATTTTTCCCAGTGTTAGCAAGCATTTAGTCTATAAAAAATGAAAAAAAATATGAGGAACATAACATTAATCATTTTGCAAATTCAGTCTATAAGAATAAAAAAGTATGAAGAACATGTTAATATTAATCATTCTGCAAATGTATGTTGACTGGGAAATATGTATTTCATATTATCTGTCACTATTTGGATTTACTTTGTGCATTATACAAAATTATCAGCATGAATCATTGGTGCCATTTCCCCCACCCCAAGTTTGTCAAGTTCTAGGACCATACACTGCAATCCTAAATAAACCCTGAGTGGTTTATTAATTTATCTGGATACTTTCACCCTGCTTTTCTCTGCTGAGTGTGGACTCAAAGCATCTGACAATATAAGAAAAGGCAACAGGCCATGAATACATACATACATACATACAAAAATACAACAAATCTACCTGGCAGCAACAAACCTATGGGGGGGGGGAATGGAGCTGGTGGTAAAAACTCTGCCCTTGATGGCAACGGTCTCTCTCCAGAATGCATCTCTGCTTAGGTTTATTATTTTATTTTTTGCCATCAAGTCACAGCTGACTATGGTGACACTGGAGGCTTGCAAGGTAAGAGACATTCAGAGGTGGTTTGCAGTTGCCTGCCTCTGGGTCACTACCCTGATATTGCCTGGTGGTCTCTCATCCAAATACTAGCTAGGGGCCACTCTGCCTAGCTTCTGGGATCTGAAGAGATTGCGGTGGCCTGAGCTATCCAAGTCAGGGTGCTTAGGATGGTAGTGATAGTTAAATCAAAGCTACTTGATGCAATAATTTATAGAGCTGCGAGTTTAATCTTTTCTTTAAAATATGAAGTTAAAATGTAAATTCTAAAGGCAATAATTGTTTGAACCATGCGTATAATTCTGGTGATACCTGGCTTTTTGTGTTAATGAGTGAAATAGCCCCAAAAGGCAGAATGGGGGGGGGGGGAAATAGCAGGAGGCATTAGTAATAGGATGGGTGCCATTCACCACAACATTCTCTGGAGCAACCACAAACTAATTCGATTCAACAACCCACGGCGCCAAGCCGTTGGGCTGGGGAAGCGCCTTTGCCTCCCTGACGGATGAGGCAGGCTGGGGTTTGGCGCCAAAAGTGCCATATAAGGGCATCTGGAGGGGGCAGGGCCGAAGAAGTAAAAGACGGCCCTGCGTCTTCTCCCCAGCAGTCCACTTTAGTCGTCGGCCCACCCTCCCGCCCTGTTATTAGTGCAGGCATTTGCTGGTCATCCGGTTTTCGGGGGCCGAGTAGGAATTTTTCGCCCCTTCCTGATTGGCGCTGGGAAGGGGTGTTTTCGCCTACCCTGTACTTCGGCAGTGATGCAGGTGTTTTGAAGGGTGGGTCGTGTAAGCTAGATGGTCACTTTTGTGGGGCGGGGAAAACGGACTGCCTTTGGGACGGCCCTGTTTAGGTCCTCTCTTTGAGCCTTGCGGCTTGGGGGATGGGGCTACAGGGTTGTCTTGCAATGGCTAGCCGGCCGGATGGTAGCCCCTGCAGTGGGCTCCCACCCGGGGCAGGGTGGCTCGCCCTATTGACAAGGTAAGGGAGGGGTCCTTGACCTCTGGCCTTGACCATAACGCAATTCTGTTTTGCCCTTGCCTTTGGTTCCAGTTAAGGTTGTCAGTTAATAAAGTGGCCCTATATTCAAACCCAGCACTTGTGTCTGTCTCGTTATTCCGGCTTGGGGGGCAAATAAATGCATGCTTGCATTCATATTAATGAGGCTCACATAGTGGATTATGCCATGACTGAGTTGTTATGGCATGAGCCTTTGTAAGCTATGGCCTGCTCACGAACCACAGTCTCACTGCTTTGTGCATTTGATGGAATAAACTCTTGCCTGCAGAAGCTAATTTCACATGTAACTTTGTTTCCCTGGGCCTTTTTTCGGTGATTCTTGGCCCTGGTCACACGTGCTAGATAACGTGGGGGGGAAGCATGGCTATTTGCGCCATTGCAATTTGACCTGCCCCGAGGCAATCAGAAGCGAAGGTGGTGTACCGAGTTTCTTCCCGTGGGCGTGTATTTCCTGCATGCTCCAATGAGGAAGCACAGAGACAAAAGGAGCGCGCTGGAGCGATCACACAGAGCAAGTCTGTCTGCAGCCCATCACAAACCGTTTGAGAGTGGACTTTCACAGGTACTTTTTCTCCGCTTCTTTGGCTGACTTCTACGGGTTGCTGACGGGTGCGGGACACTGGCCAGATGTGTCTGTTTGACCACACCAGTAAAATCCGGCTGGCATTTGTGAGTATCCCGTGGCAAATTCTGTGTGTGATTGGGGCCCTTATTTACTTTTCTAGAGCATTTCAAGACTGCCTCTCAGTCAAAACACCCAAGGCAATATACTGCAAAATAAATAATTAGAATATAAAAGAAAATTCAATGAATGCTGAAACAACTGTTGTTGAATCTAAATGGGTCTAGGTAATCAGTTTTCCCTGAGAATGTCTAGTGTTTTCTGGCCACTTGGTCAAGCTCCTTGGCTCACAAAAGAAGCTACTAGTGACTGATCAACAGATATTAATATGAACTGGGTCCAGAAGGACTTCTTCAGGAGAGCCTTCATGAATGCAAGGCAGCTCCCCACCACCACCCCTGTGAAGTATTAAATGTTTCCTCGACCAAAAAGGAATGCTTTCTCAGCAAGATATAATAGGCCAATATTTATTTTTTCATTTTATTATATTTCTAGCCTGCCCTCTCCTGCATGGCAAGGCACAACAATACACAACCGCAATATAGCAATATAATACAAATATAATAAATTTCAATAAACAATCACCAATATCAATGAATTATTAAAATCCAGCTATAAAATCATTTCATTTCATTTGTGGTGCCAATACAGCTATATCTGAGGCCATTCCATATATGTGCGTAACAGATGGTAAAACAATGTTGTGGGAGACACACAGTGTGTGAAGACACAGTGTGTGAAGACACACTGGAAACATGCTGGAAACACGCTGGGGAGGCCAATACTGATAGAGCTCTGCCACCTCAACCATAGGCCCGGAGGGGTTTGTTATCGGTCCTGATCATGAAGGGCCGCCCGTAGAGGTAGTCATGGAATTTCTTGACTCCCGCCACTATTGCCAGTGCCTCTTTGTCGATCTGCGCGTAGTTGCACTTGGCCGAGGACAAGGTGCGGGAGTAATAGGTCACAGGAACCTCCTGGCTGTCGGGCATCTGGTGTCCAAGGACGGCCCCAATCCCATATGGTGAAGTGTTGCAGGCGAGGCTGATGGGGAGCATCTCATCAAAGTGTGCGAGGACTGCGTTTGATGTGACCAGTTCTTTGACAGCCCTGAACGTGGCAGCTTGCTTCTGGCCCCAGACCCAGGGAGCCTTTCTATCTAGAAGGTGATGCAGGGGCTCAGCTATTGCAGCTTTGTGTGGCAGGAAGGAATGGTAAAAGTTCAGGAGCCCCAAGAAGGCCTGGAGTTCCAATTTGGATGTGGGAGCTGGGGCATTGACGATGGCATGGATCTTGTCTGGAGTCAGATGGATGCCATGCGCATTGATGGAGAAGCCCAGGAACTTGACTCATAGGACCCCCAGGAGATACTTTTCCCACTTCACCTTGAGGTTGGTGGCTTGGAAACGTTGTAAGACAGTGCGCAATCTCTCAGCAAAGGCCTCAGCAGTGGGTGCAGCAATTAAAACATTGAAGAATGGCTGGACCCCGGGAATTCCCGGGGCTATGCTGACCCCAAATTGCAGCCACCGCACCCAGAATGCACCCCTGTGCATCACGATCATTTCAGCCTCTGTGGTGGCATTGTCTACTGGAAGTTGCTGGTACGTCTGGGCCAAGTCCAGCTTACCAAAAATCATTGCTCCTGCCAATGAAGCCAATATGTGGCTAACCACCGGGACCGGATAGGCGTGGTCCTGTAGGGCCTTGTTTATGGTGCATTTGTAATCTGTGCAGATGTGGACGTCGCCATTGGGCTTAACGGGGGTCATGATAGGGGACTCCCAGAGAGGATATGGCATGGGTTCCAGAACACCTTGGGCCACCAGGTGATCATCTCCCCATCTATCTTGGGCTTCAAGGTGAACGGGACACACCTGGCCTTCATATGGATGGGCTGCACTGCTGGGTCAAGGTTTAGGGAGACGGACGGACCAGTGTAATGACCAAGAGTTCTATCGAAGACAGCAGGGAATTCGTTGCACACGGTATGAAAATCAGTAGGCCGCACATGATGCATCCCTGTCACTGTGAATCACAAGGCTGTGAACCACAGTCCCAGTAAGCTGGTGAGCTGTCCTTCTATCACCAAGTCCAAAAGTCCCTTAAAGTCCTTGTACTGGACATGGAATTTGCCCCTCCCTTTAATGGCCACCGGGTTCTTTTGAAAGTCTCTGAGGGTGAAGCCAACGAGTCTCAGGTGGGGACCCCCCTGCAGACAGAGCCTCCTGAAATCAACTGTCAATTTAATCTTATTGGTGTGTCCCGGGGCAAATTCAGTACCTGGTGTTGGCGGACTGTGGTTTTGTGACGCTCCGCTGATTCCTGGTGGGTGGCAGAGCGTCTCTGGGTTCCTCTGGAGTGGCAGGCATGAGCGATGTGGCCGGTCTTTCCACAGGTCCTGCAAGTCGTGTTGCGGAAATGGCAGGAGCAGTGTTCGTGGTCATCTCCGCAGCTGGCGCATGGAGCAGGTGTGATGTTTTTCATGGGGTGTGAGGCAGCGGTCAGTGGTCACGAGTTGCGGCAGGTGGGCTGATGAACCCGGTGCATCTCTTCCTTGTCTGAGGCCTTGGAAACCGGGGATGCGGAGGCCTGGTGTGCTGAGTGGGCCAGGCGGTCACGCTGGGACTTCTAGAAAGCGGTGTCCTCTCATAGTGCCTTCTCCAGGGTGAACTCCTCATGGCCGATGAGTATACGGTGGAGTTTCTGTTCATATGCTCATGATGAACTGGTTGAGCAGGAGTTTTCAAGATCCGAGAATGTGCAGTTGAGGGCCAGCTGGCGAAGGCCAGCCACGAAGTCAGTGGCCACTTCGCTAGACTATTGCTGGCACATGAAGAAATCCACGTGGCACACCATCTTAGTGGGCTGTGGCATGAAATGGCCGGTGAGCGCCATGATGAGGTCATCGAACGAGGCCTCTTCCAAGGTTTTCGGTGCGATGAGGCCCTGAACGAGCTGCAGCGTGGCGATGCCAGAGGCACTGAGCAAGTCGGCCTTCTTCTTACTGGTGTCATCGATGTCCTGGAACATGATAAAGTAGTTCAGCTGCTCTACTCATGTTTCCCAAAGTTTGGGGTGAGCGGGGTTGAATTCCGGCAGATGTCCCAGAGCGGCACCCATGGTCCGTGGAGTGATGTGGGGCATGGGGAACTGGAGCTCGTTGTGCGGTGTGGTGCTGGTTGGATCAGGCTCACTCATTGGGATCTCATCCTTGTCATCAGTGAAATATGCTGGGTTCAGACGCGTGGAGTGATCAACTCATAGTTTATTTGAAAGTTAGGTTAAACTAAAGACAACTCTAGAAGGAGCAGAGCCCTGCTTATATGTGTGCAAAACACCACACCCACTCCCTGTGATAGGCTATTTACATAAGAACTGCTGTTCAATAGGTCCCTTCCAGGATCCTGGCTATCTATTCTTTAATAACCCCAAGCTAGGACCTTCACCAAGCCCCATTCAGGCTCAGTACATAACACCCCTCCCCCCATATTTCAGAGCCACCTTAACAAAGTCCCTTAGGTAGGCAGGTCTGCGTCACTCATGGTTCAAGCATCGCAGCTCCAACAGTGGGGCTGTGGCCACTGGAATGGCGTCCACCAGTTCCGTTGAGGGGCTGGCAGACGGTGGCGGCTTAGGTGCAACATTGGGGTTATCTGATGTCGCTGGCTCCGGCGGTTTGTCTGCTTGTCTCATTGGCTGTTCACTGGTGGCTGGCTGCTCACTTGCCGCTGGGGTGTTCCTCTCAGGCTCTAGTTCCTGGGGGCTAGGCAGCTCCTTGTCACTCTCATCTGGGGATGCAGAGTGCTACCCTGGCTCGGCTGGGAGGAGACAGCGGTGGAGCTGGTCGATGTGCCTCCGGAGTACCTGTCCATCCTCGGTTGACACCTCGTAGGACAGGGACCCGGTTACCCTAATAACTTTGGCAGGGATCCACGCCGGACCTCTGGAGAAGTTCCAAGCATAGACAGGGTCACCCAGGAAGAATCCGCAGGGTGCTGCTTGGCTTTCTGGGGTCAGGCTGTGTTCTGGAGCACGGTCGGGGTACAGTCTGTCGAGGTGGGTGGTTAGGTGTCTGCCCATGAGGAGTTCCATGGGGCTGCAGCCGGTCATTGTGCACAGGGTTATATGGTGGCTGAAAAGAAAAGCCACAAGCCAGTGATCCCAGTCCCCATGGATGATCCTTTGGAGGGACTCCTTCATAGTCTTCACCATCCTTTCTGCTTAGCCGTTGGTAGCCAGGTGGAAGGGAGCAGAGTGGATGTGCCTGATTGCGTAGTGGCCCATGAACTCCTGGAACTTGCCCGAGGTGAAGGCCATCCCATTGTCCATCACAACAGTGTTGGGTATGCCATGGCACAGAAGGGCACGGATTGCTTCTTGGGATGAAGTGGAATTTACCGGAACCACTTCCAACCATTTAGTATAGGAGTCCACTGGAATGAAGAAAATCTGTTCCTGGAAGGGTCCCGCAAAGTCAAGGTGAAGCCAGGACCATGGTTTGTGTGTGGGCTCCCACTGATGCACCGGGGCCCTGGGGGGCTCCGGTCGGGTTTCTAGGCATGCCTAGCAGTGCCTTACACAGTCCTCTATTTCACTGTCCATGCTGGGCCACCATACGTAGGCCTGGAGGAGCATCTCCATTTTACAAGCCCTGCAAAACTAATAAGTCCTGCAGGGCCTGGATCTCACCTGGGAGAGTGTTCCACCAGGCCAATGCCAGGGCCAAGAAGGCCATGGCTCTGGTTGAGGCTAAGCGAACCTCTTTCAGGCCAGGGACCACCAGCAGATGTTGATCCATTAAGCATAACACTTTTTGAGGGGTATACCAAGAGAGATAATCCTGAAGGTATGTTAGTCCCAGCTAGGCATAGAAGTGACAAACTACAGCTCTCTAAGTAACTAGTCCACATGATCACCTACAACAACCAAAAAAATTTCAGGCAACTTCAACTAAGTAGTACTTTCATAGTATTCTAAGATCATCCTGCTGAACTTGAGGAGACTGAGGGCCAAACTTGACATGATGGCATCTGTCCCTGAGGCTCACCCATGGATGCCACCACCATTTTAAAGCCTAACACAGGTGATTTAAATATGTTGTGAGGGCCCAACCCTGATCAGGCCTGCACAGCTGTGCTCTTGTGCCCCCTCCTTTCCAAATGCTGAAACAGCCAGGGGGGAGGGCCTGTTCTGGCACTTGAAAAGGCAGGTGAGGAAACAAGAGTGCCTTGTCCTACTGTGCTGTGGGCCCTCATGGCATTTTTAAATCACCCACATTAGACTTTAAGATGGTGGTTGTGTCCCCAGGTCAGACTCAGGGATGCTGTCACATTTAGTTTGGCTCTGAATTGGAGCAAATCAGAGCAATTTTATCTGCAAAACACCTTGTGAACATGCCTCTGAGTACTTTGTTTTAATGTTCTTGTAGGTTAGTAGGAGAAGATCCCTCACTGCTGAAAAAAACACTGCCAGACAGATGTGACACCATTAACACTGCTATGTAGGAAGAAAGGTGTGCTCTCACCCATGTTTGGTTGTGATTATCCCAAGTTTTCTTCCACTTGTTCTTATGCTGTCTTCATGTCTAACACCTCAGAATACAAGGAAACCAAACAAGCTATCCTTGGTGGGAAATGGGAGCAATCATATTAACCACTCAGGACATATCAAAATTCTATAGATCTACTAAAACTTCAACTGGAACACGGACAATGTCAACAGTAAACAGATTGAGAGTCCTTGAGGGTCAGGTGGGATGCTGTGGCTATAAAAATGGAAGAAGTGGAAATGGGAGGAGGCTGGTTGGAGAAGAAGAAGGGGGAAGAAGGGTGTGTGTTGCACTGTCAGGGCTCTTCTCCTATATAACACAGTATAACCCTGAGGTGGGTGAAGTGAACCACACCTTCAGGTATGCAGACTGATGGATAAAACAACCTGTACAAGGAAATAGTGAGTGAGCTAGTGATTTGAAGACCCTGTGAACTCCAGGTATGATGTCCCCCTGCCCCCAGAATAAAAACACACAGTCAACCAGTTACCAATAAAACATTGGGTGGGAATCAAGTGGAAAAGTCCAGTCCCTAATGGAAATTGCTTCACCAGAATTAGGTAGTGACAGGTTGCGGCTCCTTTTCAAGGTTTGAGTATTCATGGGGTGGGGCTAAGCAGGTGGCAAAGCTCAGCCAATGACAGAGAACTCTCCCCTTTCATATATATCATAACCAACCAAGCAAGCAAAATAAAGAATGTATAAGAACATTCCGAGGATGCCTCATGCACAGAGCAAATATATTGGGCAGGACAATGTCATAACAAAGATCATCATAATTGTGGACCGAACTTTCCAATTCCCCCCCCCTACAGTTTCATTTTTAAATGTTGACCCTTCAGCAACAGCCAGTAGATTAATTGTAGCAAGTTGTTCCTTCTGTGTTTGGGGAGAGGCCTTGTCATATGTTTGTATACAGCAATTCCTAAATTCAATCCCCAGCACTTCTAGTTAAAAAAAAAATGAAGTAATAGAGGTGAATGAGGTCTGGGAGAGCTGCTATCCATCTGACTAGACAATATTGTTCTTGATGGACCAGTGGCTTGATTCAAGTGTAAGGCAGTTTCAGGTGTTCTCAGTACTAACAAGAGGAGGGTTGGTGATACTTCTTTCTACATCTTGTCTTGGTCTTGGGATCATGAAGTCAGGAGGCATGGCGTGAGGCTCTGATCTGGGTACAATCCTCAACAGAAGTGTGGGATTTACAGTTAAAATCAAGGAAAGCAATATATTTTCAACAACAGTATCTGCATTTACAAGCAGTAACATATATGCACTCCTTGCTTTGGTTATGGCTGCTAATTTCTTACTGCTGGAGAGTAAAGAACTAAAATGCCTGTGGGTGTGCCTCAGTGGCAGCTTCCTCCTGAACTCTGCATCTCCTCTTGCTTCGATAAATGCCTTTAAAGAAATGGGGATTGGTCTCCTCTTCCCACCTGTGCATGTGGATTTCCACTTGACAAGCTACAGAAATGTGAATGCTATTAAAAAGGGAGAAACAATTTATGGATTAAAATAGCAGCTTTGTTTTACACAGAGGGAAAAGACTTCAAAAGAAAGTGTCGAGGGAAAATGCTTTGTTTCATATTTTAAGGTCGAACACACCTGTTTAAGGATTGTATCTGCACTCAGAATGAAGGCACACCAATCATATGGGTTTAAGTAGGCCTTATTTAATTACACATCTATACTAACTAACAAAACATTGCCCTAACTTTTCACTGTGGGTTGCTATTAACTAATCACAACTACCAGCTTTGCAGGCAAACTCACCCTGACTTAAACTGGGCTAGCATCACTGCCAGCTTCATTTCCCTAGTCTTGCACATCTCACTGTAACAGTGCTGACAGGCATTAAGCCTCATTAAGCCGGCAGCAGCGAAGGAACAACAACAATGGCGGCGGCGGCGGTGACGGCGGATCCTGGCAGCAGAGACGAGGTGGCGCAGCGGAATATCGAGAGCCAGTGGAGCGATACCTGGTGGCCTGCGGAGTTCCAACAGAAAAGCGGCCGGCGCAAGCAGCAGAAGGTGCGGATGACGTCATCTCCCGGCGCGGCGGAGCCTATCAGATGGAGCCAAGGCCGGGAGAGACAAACTCACACACTGAGACGGCTGCCTCGCTGGAGAAGAACTGTGCCGGAGAGAGGAGCGTCCTGCCGACCGAAGGAGCCAAGGAAGCCGAAGCCGGAGACCAGAAGGAAGAGCCGCCACCACCGGGGTGCTAGGTAGGCTGACCCAACCACTGAGAATGTGCCCATAGTTAGGGATCCATAAAAAAGTGATTAGCACTACAAAGTTGTAAACCGCCCAGAGACCCCCATTGGGGGGGTTAGGGCAGTATATAAATCGAAGGTTAAATAAATAAATAAAATTTCCCGCATGCTAGTCATGGAACTAAGGACTTGTCCACTTCCAACAAAAAAGTAATTCAAGCCTATAATAGGCTGTTTTGGGAATAACCATTCATCCCTGGTTGCCTCAGTTTGCTTGCCAAATGTCCTACCAATAGATTAACAACCTGTTGCTATTTCAGTCATCCATAGCTATGACCGACTCAGTCCTAAAAACAAGCTTAATTATGATTAAACTGACCCTGAAGAACAATGCCAGGCAGACAAAAAAAGGAGATCCCCTTCACTGCCACTCTGAAGAGAAATCCCAAAATTCTTACTTGGTCCCCAAAAGTAACCAACTAAATATCCAATAGGGAGATTGAGGGGCTACATGAGGCTAAGCTGGCAAGAACAGAACAGAACCAGCTCAGATAGCTGCTCCAGTTCCCCCACATAAGGAATAATGTCCCAGCCAAGGTCTAATGGGAAACCTCACATACCATTCAATATAGGGACAGGCATAAAGTCACATACCTTCTCAAAGAGCAGGAAAGAGGTTTGCCCTATGTTAACATATGCAAACATATGGAAATAGGCAAACATACATATACTTTAAGAATGTAAAACAAAGTCTGCATAATGGCCCATCTAATTCAGCAACTGTCTCAGTTGTAGTTCACTAGCTGCCCTAGGAGGTTTTCAAGCAAGACAGAGATTGCAATTTCTTGTTGCTTACTGCCCCGCATGTGATAATCCAAGCTAAAAGAACTTGCTGATGTATTTTCAGAGCCTCTATCCATTATTTTTGAGAATTCTTAGAGAACAGTTGAGGTGCCAGAAGATTGGAGGTGAGCAAATGTTGTTCTTATCTTCAAGAAGGGGGGGGAGGCATCTGGGGATAATGATACCAATTAATCTAAAAGACCTGGGCAAATGCAACTATGCCGCTTTATATCAGAATGTTAAATTGGATACTGATAATTGGAAGTCCCTTACGCCAACCTTACCGGATAGACTGCATCTTGTCAAAAGTTTTTTGGTTCCAAAGTTTCTCTTCCTTTTTAGGGCCTTGCCGATTTTCATCACGAAGAAAGAGTTACAAACATGGCAAAACACTCTGACAAACTTTTTGTGGGAGGGAAAAAGTCAAGAATATGTGGAATGATAGTACATAGGACAACAAGATCAGGGGGCTTGGACTTTCCCCTACTACAAGGGTACCACAGGGCAGCGATTTTGACGCAGTTGGTACAATGTCAATATGAAGGTGAACAACAACTCTGGAGACGGATTGAGTTGCTCTACATGGCACCTTACAGTATTCATGAGGTATCCTGGATGAAACCTGCTGCTAGACCGAGAAGAATTAAAGAAAACTTTTTACTGGGTACTGGCCTGGCTACATGGGACAAAACTAAGAACCTCCTCCCTACCGGGATTTCCCAGATGGCCACATTTACAGGACAGGTTTGGTTCCAACCCGGGCTACTACCTCACGTCTTCAAAGATTGGAGAGCTGCGGGTTTTACAAGGCCGCATGACCTTATAGATAAAGGAGTAATTCGGGACAAACAATTCTTTGACCAGAAAATAGGGAAACAAGTGCCTTGGTATGAATATTTACAATTGAAAAATCTCATTGAACGTCTAACAGGTTTAGGTACTTTTAGGAGAGAGCTTACATCTATGGAGAAAATTATTAAATTATACCCTTGCTACCCGAAAGGCATATTATCTAAATTATACAATGTGATTATTTCGGAGGGAGGTCATCAGAAACTTAGTTGCCAACAACGATGGGAGGAGGATTTATTGGCTTGCTGGGATGGAACAGACTGGAGAAGGTGTGGTCCTCGCCAGCTAATAACTCGAATGTCTTTAACATTCGGCTTCAATTTTTTAAATTGTTCTCGAGGTGGTACATGACACCGTGTAAATTACAGAAGATAAACATGAAGAGTGATCCACGCTGTTGGAAAGGTTGCGGGGAGGTTGGTACCTTTATTCACTGCTGGTGGGCATGTCCACAGATGAGTAATTTTTGGGAGGACGTTCGGAAGGAGATCGCTGACATAACTTCGATAGATCTTAGTCTTAAGCCTGAAGTGTTTCTGCTGAACTACTGGGATAATGATATGGATGCTAGGAACAGGGAAATTATCTCGATGCTTCTGGCTGCAGCGCGTTTGACATTAGCGTCATGTTGGAGGTCTCCTCATCCTCCAACGATAGCAGCCTGGCATGAAAAAATATGGGATCAATTTGTGATGGCTAAGATAGCAGATAAAGTACATAGAGCTCAAATTTTACGGTCCTCTAACCTCAAATTTGAATCAACCTGGTTCCCGATATTTTCATTTCTTACTTCACGGGGCATATTGCCAATAAATACCTGTTACCAAAAATGGGTTCTGATGTAACATACTAAGAGTCGAAATTTAAAGGATGCTTTCGTTATTTGTTATTATTATCTCTGGGGCTTTAAGTTCAAAAATACCTGAATGATACTGTAACTCTTTTGTAGGAATGTTGAGTGTTTATTATTGGATTCTTTGCATGTTCTTGTTTGCTTTGTTATGAAAAATGAATAAAGAGAATTTTTTTAAAAAAAAGAAGGGGGGGGGAGGAGGATCCATGTACCTAATGACCTGTCAGCTTGACATCTATACCTGGAAAGGTTTTAGAACAAATCATCAGTCAGTCAGTCCTTGAGCATTTAGAAAGGATGGCTGTGATAACTAAAAGCCAGCATGAGTTCCTCAAAAACAAGTCATGTCAGACTGAACTTATCTCCTTTTCTGAGAGAGTTACTAACTTGTTTGATCAGGGGAATGCTGTGGACATACAGCAGAGGTCACTGGGGGAGTGGGGGGGGAGTTGTGAATTTTGTGCATTGTGCAGAGGGTTGGAAGATGGAGGCTTTACCAGTCCTGGTTAATAGATACTATCCTCCATGAATATGACTACATCTCTTTTTTTTTAAAGAAAAGCCAGATTTTTTCCATATCTTCTTGTCATGATGAATTCCATGCATTTAGTTAGATTAAGTTAGGTCCCGTTCACACGAGGCGATTTGGCCCGGGAGCGGGACAGTTCGGGGGCGGTTCAAACCGGCGCGATCACACCACAACATCTGTAAAGCACCGTGATTCCGTCCCCGAACTGTCTCTATTCTGGGAAACCGCGCCTCAAACTGAACCACCTATCTCGGTGGTTCAAGTGGATGTGGCGCATCTTCCCGGCCGTTTGATCGCCGGCGCAAGGACGCGCCGGCACAACCCCGGGCCGGAGACGAACTGCGCATGCTCAGACATGCGCGGTCCAGCCGGCCCCCGGTTAGGGCCATGTTTTCTCCCCGGCGTTTGATCGCGCCGGGGAGAAACGGCGGCGCGGCCGGGGGATCCGTGAGATCCCGCCGCGCCGTGTCAACGTTGGCGCGGCTTTTAAAAGCCGCGCCTTCAAGCGCCTTTCCCCTGCCGTGTGGCAGGGGCCTTATTTTCCCTTTTGTCAGTTCTAAATCTTTAACATGTATGAATCTTACTGGAGAGATGATAAACCACAGAGGGAAAACTGATAACATGCCATTACGCACCACAAAGATGCCTTTCCACTTTTTAGAGCTGAGTGGTAGGATACAAACCCCTACCAGTATTCCATTAGCATCTTACAGAATAACCTGTACCATCAAGACCACAACTTGCCACAAATAGAGATCAACTACAATTCAAACAGTAGCTGCAGAAGAAATTGTCCCAACTGATTCATGCAAGTGATCAAGCACATAAAGTTTGCCAGATCTGTGAAGTTCTGCACTGCTCCATTCTTATGCTCAGTGACCAATCAAAACTTTTTCTGTCTAATATGTGTAGATTTGCTCTACCCTGCAGTCCACTTGTCAATAGATATCTGTCTGTCTCTACCTTGAGCTTCCTCCAGGGTCTGGTTAACCTTTCCACACACTGAATGAAGTATTCTAGCTTGGCAAAAAGAAAGATCACTCAAGCCATTTGAGAAAAGAAAAGGCACACATCCAGTTCAATCAATTCAAGGAGCTCCACAGTTTATGTAGCTTGTAAGACTTAACTACACTCTTCCTGTGCTTCCAGCTGTGTAGACTGTGGCCGACTAAAGTCAAAATGCAGTGGAGGTGTGGAAATCAAATAATTTTGTGACAGCAGAAAGGTCAACTGTAGAGAGTTGAACTGACTCAGGTTATTGCACCAGCAGGTGAGCAAGACTGTATATGGCTCAGCCACCAGAAATGTGATGAATGTTTGGTGTGTTGCTCTTCATCCCTCATTTGCCGTATGTTTAGAGGTGCTTCATAAGTTTTCTTCATGAAAATATGCTCTGTGTTTTTTTGTGGGGGGGATACATTCACCATCACTGGTGAATTGCAGAATGAGTACAATGTAGACAGTAATTTACTGACCTGAGCACCCGTGACGAAACAGACAGTACACTCTGGTTGCACATTGCAAGTGATAGTGTACATGGCTCGTTATTATCTTTCAGATCAGCCTTGAGTATGACAAATTCTCAAATGAGACACACGATGTGTACCACTGCATTTTTCAACAGCATGTATTACTGCAGTTTGACAACATTTTTTGTGAAATATATTTTTATTAAATTTTTAAAATACACAAAAATGAGGAAGGGGAAAGAACAAAAGTAACTTTCCACTACTTACCATTTCATGTTATACAAAGATAGACTGAGGTTTTAAAAGTTCATGAAAGCTTCTTAATATTATGATATTAGAAAGTTCATATCTTTATATTTTTCTCTCATCCTATTATAAAATGGAGTCCATAGTCCAACAAAGTTTTCTTCCATTTGCCCTTTTAACATCAAGGTCAATTTGTCCATTTCCACACTTTCCACAATCATGTTCAGAACAGTTTGACAACATTTTTTTGCAGCAGTGTAAGTCATGCTGCTTTCAGAACTAGTCACTTGCTGTTTTCATCCCAAGATTCATATCCAAATGGTGGCCCAAAACAAAACTGAGATAAGTGTTTTGTTATTTATTGTTCTTGTTGTTATTTACTGGACCCCAGAATGAAGGTAGCCTCAACTCCAGAAGCTACAACCAATGAGCAGCAGGATTGGCTACCTATGGATCAGCAATCCACACTAGAGGGATTTAGCCTGTCTTAATTTTCTTCTCCCTAACTGTGGACCAAAAGATTATGCAGGTTCTGCTACAGATCAGCCAAAAATGTCACACATACCCCAACAGAGAGGTGAACACTGTTATCCATATAAAGGTGCAAAAGTGATGCCCAAGCAAAGGATGTGCCCCCTTGCTCTGCCAATGCAATTCTCAGCAAGTCACCATCAGACTCTAGAAAGATGCATAGAGGGTATTTTGCCTCTACAGAGCCTATTGCTCTATTGCAAAGAAGAGAGTTGGGTGCAAAAATGTCCCTCATGCCTGTTTTAGATGAGGAACAGATTTGTTCCCGATTAAACACAGAGGTCTTTCAGATTGTGTCTGCTATTTCTACAATACAGCTGTGTTTTGTTACATTCATGTTACAATGGATTCTTCTGTCCCTTCTGTAACAGAGACAAGATTTGTGGTTGTAGCTGGAGATCACACCTCATGCTGCATAGGTAGATGTTGGAGCTCTGCTTTGGATGTTAAAAAAACCTCAAGAAGAACAGGAAATCCGAGCCACTTGCACATATCCTGTCTTTCTTCTCCTTGAGTTTTAATGTTTGAAAATGTTCTCTCAGCCTTTGTTTGACATCAGAAGAAGAACAATGTCACAGAGCTGTTGTGAGGGGAAAGACATGCTAGGTTTGAAATACTACAGGGACACTTACAGTGGCAACAGGGACACGTACAGTGACTACAGGTTAGGCTCTCTCAAAAGTTCAGCTTTGCTGGAAACAAATGAAATTGTGTGTGTGGGGGTGTGGGTATAAAGGGCTTTTGTTGTAGTTGTTTTTGAAAAAGAGGTGCTGGAACTCTCAAGAGGGAAATGAAGTTTTCAATCTGTATACTGAAAACTCATGAACTTTCAAACATTTTAAAAAGAATTTTGTTGAAGAGATTCCGTAACTCCATTCTGGTGCGTTCCCCCAGAAAAAAAAAAGCCCTCTGTGTGTGTGTGTGTGTGTTGTTTCTCCTTTCCTAGACAGAGGCATTGTGAGAAAGCTAAGGAAAAAATGAAGCCATCAGTTCAAAGAAGAATGCCAACCCCAAACAAAAGCCCACCTTCCTTCATCCTTTCAGTTCATTGCTTTCTTTTCCTTCAGCTTTTGACCCTTTCAATGCGCTCTGACAGGCCTTTTCTTTCTTTATCTGGACTTGAACTTGTTTTGTCATTACAGAGCAATCCTAAACAGAGTTGCACCCTTTTTAACCCGTTGACTTCCATAGATTTAGAGAAATGTAGCTCTGCTTTGAATTGCATTGTCTGTCTCCTTATCATTCATCAGAAGTCAAGAAGAAAAACAAAACGGCAGTCAGGAAAGGAAGATGCCACAGAACTGCTTTCAAGAGACCTACAGCAGACTTCATGTCTCACATGGCCTTACATTTGTATAAAATATTCAGATCCTTCACAAATTAATGCCATGTGGCAAAGGATGAAGAAAGAACACACTATGTCACAAATCACTCCACAGCATTATATCCCATTCAGAAGTCCCAGGACAACTGTCGATGAACTGAATGCATGGCAATTACTTCTCCTTTCCCTCAAAGTGGCTCCATTGTTTGACTCCATTAATCCAGAGCTTTTTTTAAAAAAAATCTATCCATCTATTCAGAATTCAGGTGTTTTCCTCTGTGCAGATCCTCAATGCATTCTAAGTGCTTTTTGTTTCAATGGGGCTAACAACAATATCATGCTTTTGGAGGCTGGTTCCAAATGGAGAGAGGAGAAAATCTTTCAGAATAGAAAGTTTAGTGGATACAGCACAAATTCTAGTAAGAATTTCATACTTAAAAAAAAAATGAACTGGAAGAATTACATGATGGGAGGTGTATGTGCACATTTGTATACTGCAGTAGCCCCTAGTATAATATGATTATGTGTACTTTGTGAACTTAGACATGTTGCCTATGGCTGCATATATTTCTCCTGCAAGATCCTTATCAAGGAGTGCTAGATGATCAAATGACAGAATAGAAAGCAAATTTTGCAACCACTGTAGCAGTATAAGGATTTGCATTCCCCCAATTGTTTGTTTTCTGCATTCTATATAGATCTTCCACCAAATTCAATTCAGAGACTATAGTTGGTGCAGAATGCCACAGCTGGGTGGAACATGCATAGTACTGCCATTCTGCAGTCACTTCACTGGCTGCCTGTCAAGGGTTTGCCTATCACATATAAAGCCATTCATGGCCTTGGTCCCTCATGTCTGCAGGACCGTCTCTCTCCCTATGTTTTGCCATGGCAGCTTCGTTCACCTGAGCAAAGCCTTCTGTGGGCACCACTCTGCAAATGGGCAAAAATCAACAACAGCCGGTATACATGCGTTCTCTGTTGTGGTCCCCACCTTATGGAATGGCCTGGCTTCTTGCAAATTATGCAAAACTGAATTATTCAGGACAGCATTTTTACAGGTATCAGGCCTGTACTGAAATGAAATGGTTCAGAAGGATGCTTTGGTAAAGGGAGGGTCTGTGGCCTATATCACTGCTTACTGTCTGTTGCTGTAAGCGTGCTCTTACCATGTAATCTATGCATCATTCGAAGTGTCAAGTTTAAATGCTTATGCTTTAGTTTGTTTCAGCTCTGTTTTGGATTTCTGCAATTCAAAGCCTATTGCACTGCTTACTGGATGAAACATCCTGTTGATCGTATTGACTTGAGTCTCAGTGAGGAAGGTGGGCTGTAAATAATGTAAATAAATAAAAATAAATAAATTTTGTTATTAAACTTGTTTCCACTGATACTTCTTAAAATGGTGAAGACATTTCTGATTTAATTTCTTTGTTTTCCATCTGAAGGAATCATGCTTGATGAACAACAGAATGAAGAGTTCTGGTTTTATAGACGAAGTCCCCCATCAAATCAGTGGCTGTGGTCACACACACTAAACAATCCACTTTCAATCCACTTTCAATGCACTTTCCAACTGGATGTTGGAAATTAACAGTAAAAAAGAGAGGGGGGGGGACAAAGAGACAATTAGAGGTGGTGTGATAGGAGACTAGTTATATGTAGGTTTCTGTAAGAATATAATTATTGAATTTGCAGTTTTGTTTTTGATACCTCCCCACAACTTAATTGAAAATGGAATTTAGTGTTGACATTAGAAGCTTTAATATGATTCAAATTATTAAAGCTTAATATTTTTGGTTATTATTGTCATATAAATTAATTTTGTTATGATATTTATGAATTATGAATAAGCTGGACTTTGTAGGGGATTGTTATGTAAATATTATAGCTGAATATACAATATTTTAACTGTTTAACTGAGTTGTTTCTTGTGTGTCTAAATGAAGAGTTTGTTTTTTCTTTTTTCCCCCTCTACCAGCTTGGCATGCTCAGTATGACTCAGAAATGAAATATGTGAGATGCCACCAATATGAGCAAAACTTTGGAATAATTAGTTGGGGGTATAGAGGGAGGAAGGAGAACTGCAGTCTAAATTTATATTCATTGCATCCTGATTCAGCTGACTCTGGGGTGTGGCAAGGCAGGATTGTTGCTGTTTCAGATGCTCCTTCTTTTTCATAGCTGAATGGCCCTTTAACAACTTCCATATGGATCACAGATGCCACCCAGCAGAGCTCACAATGAACAGCAAATGCCCATTCTTTTATGCCAAAATCTGGAGTCTCAAAATACTTCTGTTTTCATTTTCTCAGCACATTTTATTCAACTTTATTAGGTCATTTAGCAAATAATTTTAATTTTCTGCTTAGATCTGAGTTTCTGGGAGTAATGTACTGTTGTACAGTTAATGAGTCTGCTAATAAGCTCCAAGAAAATGTGATTTGCAAATCATTCCTTGACATAACTGTCACTCAGACCCTATGCCGATTAGCATAACCATTAGCAAGTATCCCCTAAGAGGTCCTTGAAATTTAAATGAGATTTCCCAAGATCCCTTTTTACTAGGATAGAAGATTCTTTCTTACACAGAAGACACAGCTAGGGGAAAAAAGCAATAACTCATTAATAAAAGTATATCTTTAGAGGTAAATGGCCACCTGGGTTTCCAAGCACCATTCTGTCTTAATATATAATGTATGTTTGTTTGCCCGTTTAATGATGCTAAAAGTGATCATTGTCGAATACTTAATTGAGCTGCACAGGGAGGGAGCCACTGTTTGACAAAGCTTCAGATAATATATAGTGTAATATAAGCAAATAGTATGGCACAACTGCATTTTGATAGCTTTGGTGGCCTTCGTTTGCCGTATGACCTGGGAAAGACCTGCTCGAATTAGATAGACTCAAATAATAAGGACTTCTTCATATGCACCCTAAGATATGTGAGTGCTGCTTCCTACTGTGGTGTCCCACATGGCTGTGCTTTGTATGGAAATACTGAATGACTGAATCAGAAGTTATTTATTTATTTATTATTTTGATTTATACCCCACCCTCCCCACAAGCAGGCTCAGAGCGGCTTACAGTAATTGGTACCCTGTATCATAAAAACCATGTACAAAATTTAAACAACTTACAACAACAACATTAAACATTAAAAACAATCCAACAATTAAAGTGCTAGTGATGGTACTCTTTTGATGGTAATCTTTGAATGATTCAGATGGTGTACTAGTAATTTTCATCAGCATCGGTGATCTTCAGCTTGGTGTGATGATATAACGCAAACCCTCCCCAGGACCAGAGCCGACCCAAAACCACAGATGTTGGTGGTGGTGGAGGAGTGGCGGCTCCTAATTGAAAGCCTGATGGAAGACCTCTGTCTTGCAGGCCCTGCGGAACTGCAAAAGGTCCCACAGGGTCCTGATCTCTTCCGGAAGCTCATTCCACCAGTGTTAAAATGCTGAGCTAGAATAAGCAGGGTTATCTGCAACAAAATAACCTGTCTCATGTTATCACCAGAGGTGTAGAGGAGTTGGATCCCATGGATTCACTGAGCTAGTGCAAGGAAACTCCCTCTGACTCAAGAGTCTCTTGTCTTTGCATTAGCAGAAAGAGCTACCATTTGTGAAATGGATCTGCAAGATCCAACCCATGGGATAAAGCATTCTTGGGGCAATATTTCCTTCTGCTGGGCTTCATATAGATTGTTGTTGGTTTGGTATGATCAATTTGTCAATTTGTGTTTCCTCTGTTGTAGAGTGTGTTGATTTAAATTGGGGGTGGTGGTGAGTTGATTGATTTGGGACCTGCCAGACTGAAAAACAGGAAATAATTTTTTTACTTAAATTTAAGAGATCAGGACCAAGGGTTCCAGTCTCAATAGCTTCTTCATTCCAGGATTACTTCCAATGGATGCTTTGTTCTCTAGAGAACATGGCCTGCAATCCTAAAAACACTTTCCTGGGATTAAGCAAAATTGATTAAAATTGGATTTACTGCTGAGTAGATCTGTTTAGCCTTGCTCCCATGGTTGATCCAAAAGTCAGCATGTGTCTCGAAAAGCACCTTGAAATTCTTTATACAGGTAGGGGGTCTTGTTTAAGGATGATAACCCCAGAATAGTAGCTCTATAACAATTTAAAATTGCAGAATGTTTCCTCCTTAGAGTCCACTATAAGTCAGTCCTTCAGTTTGGGACATCCAGAGCCTGAATTTCTTCATGTCTGATAGAAGCCTGTACTCCAGGGACTTGAGAAAGGTGAATGCTCCAACGTAGGGTTGAGTTGGAAGTGAAAGGCATGGCCCAGAGGCAGCAGGAGTGGGGAGGAAGAGACAGAGAGGAAACTGAACCTGGCAAACAGCTATTAGTTGGCTTCCCTCTTCCCTTTAAATGTTTTGGGTATCACTTAAGCTGAATACACACCAGAGATCTCTGTCCAGCTATCAATATAGCTGAGTCTGAAAAAAAAGCTGATTTTTTCCTGGCTTTTATTTGGGTCAGCTATACCGCAAGCCAGCCCCAGCTGAGGTCGTGCGGACAGAGCTCTCAACTTCATGCCAAGACCTGCAAATAGGATCAGCTGGGGCAGCACGGAGCTGACAGCTCTTTGCAGCTCAGCTGGGACTTTTGTAAGGCATGGAGGAAGAAGAAGAAGAAGAAGAAGAAGAAGAAGAAGAAGAAGAAGAAGAAGAAGAAGAAGAAGAAGAAGAAGAAGAAGAAGAAGAAGAAGAAGAAGAAGAA